>NC_056746.1:16234624-16444624 GCF_019279795.1 Protopterus annectens
TGACTAAGCATAAGAAACACAGAGTTGTTATACCCAGCTGATGTCCATTATCATTAGGGTGACTGCAAAATATCACAACTAACAAATTAGAACAAAGAGTTAGAAGGTCACACTGAAAAAACAATAAAAAAAAAACAAATAAAAACTCCAGCCAAGCTAGAACTTCCAGTGAGTGACCTCCCAAACCTCCTGTAACAGAGGCACATAATGGACATCAGCTGGGTATAACAACCCTGTGCTTCTTATGCTAAGTCAAACACTCTGCTTATGCTATGCTGACAAGCATATATTCTTGTTATTAGCCTACAGGGAATGCAGAGTAATTTAATTCACCAAGAAATTTCATATCACCACCTGCTCTGGTGGTGCAAAGAGATTAAACCCAGATGACAACTCAGGTTGACCTGACTTTGATTATGGATGGGGTATGTTACAGAGCTGGTAGGGTGGATGGGTGTGTCCATCCTAAGGGACAGGGATCATGTTGAGCAGATCTCTTTCTGGTGGTAGCCAGGACATGGAAAAGATCCTTAAACTGGGATATGTGTGTGGGTCAAAGGGTATGACGACTTTAAGAGCTGGGTGGGACTCATCCTTCTCTAGATCATACATCAAAGCTTACCAGCTTTACACTACACACATCCACACATTGCAAAGGGTAGAGGTAAGGAAAAGCCCTGTTTTCAGCATGTGTGATGCTGCTGACTTCTGTCCAAGTTCCTCTACTTGATCACCAGTGATGGCCTCAGCTTGTGGAGGTTAATACTGGTCTAAAGTGGCTTTCCACTGTCTCCTACCTTCCTGTTAGTTAGCATCAGGGCTGTAATAGCAACTATGGGAGAGCATTAAAAGCAGCTATTAGCTGGGGCCGAAGCCCCACCAAACTAAATAAATACATTTCCTGTCACCAGTCTATATCTTTAAGAGGTTCTTAAATTGCTCTAAATTATTGGTTAACTTTATTTCTAGATTTGCAGTGCCTTAACTGTACCACATTTTGTGTTTTGAACTAGTCTTTCTTCTTTATTCCATTAAAACCCTGATATACATTATGTTTTGCAAATCACTCATACTAAGACTGCCCATGGCATCCTCTGCAACACAGACATATCGTCTGTCACCAGCCAGTTATTAAACTGATACTCGCCTAACAGATAACAGCAATATATGAACCAACATTTAGAGCTTACTCAAAAATCTAAAAATCTCGGTGGTGACTGTCTATACTTTGTGTGCATTATTAAACTGTGGATCTCCCTCCCAACAGACGTACCTGCTAGAAAAATGGTGCTGTACTTATAACATCTCCATTACTATGCCCCTTGTTATTCTAGCAACCCATCTTGTGATGTATGGGTTTACATTCAACCTTGATGAGGTTTTTGATGATACCTGAGTGGGTATTGTGCCTTTGCCAGGTCGAGGTAGGCTGTATGGACTGCCTTTCTCATCAATGGCCTTGGTGACTGTCTCAAAAAGTCAACCAAGTTTAAGAGGCAGGATCTGCCTTTGACAAAGCCAAACTGGTTGGATCCAAAGTCTGCAAGTTCTATGTCTTTATTTATGAGTTCCATTATGATCTCCATGGCTTTGCAGATAAGGCTTGTCAAGCTAATGTAATTTCCAGGGTCTGTGGAGGCACCGCTTATGAAGTGGGACCACAGTCGCGCCACTCTTGATGATCCTGAGGTGAGGCTAAGATTAAACAGCTGTCCTAACTGTGGGTTTAATTCCTCATTGAGTTCATGAAGCACACAGGGACACCATCGTCCCATGGATGCTGTGTTTTTGCCTTAGTGAGGGCAGTTCTCACCTGGGCTGGAGATGTTTGGGGGCTACAATCCTCTGGAATAGATATCTCTTGGGGAGAAGTTTGCACTGAACCTGTCAGCCAGTATGTTGGCAATGTGTGTAGGTTCAGTAATTTTCACATCATTTTGAACTAATTCTGAGCATATCTGGGAGTTTCCTCCTAGGTTTCTAACATAGCTAAAGAAGGCCTTATGATTTCTTTAGAGTCCTTGGCATTTTTCTCTCAAAATTTGCCTTGGATGATTTTATGAGAGCTCTTAGTTTTTACTTATAATGATCAAAGGTGTCTTACCTTTCAAGGATTTTGCTCTATCTTGTAGTAGCTTCCTCCTTGTTGTAGAGCTTGTTTATGGCTGGGGTCCACCAGACTGGACGCTTGCCTTTGGTACAGAGAGTCTTAGTTTTGTTTGGGATTGCCTGATCCATGCAGTCCTGTAGGTGCTGGTAGAAGGCATTTGTAAGTGATTCAGCGGTTTGAGTAATGTTTACCACTGGCTCAGGGGCCTTAAAGGAGACCACACTAGTTTAGAAGTGTGAAATCGGCTTTTGAGAAGTTTTTCACTGTCTTTTGTTTCAGGTGGGGGATGAGGACCTCCAGCGAGATTAGTTTATGATCTGATCTCACCAGTGAGGGGTATAGTTGAACATTTTGATCCCATGTTCGTGATGATGAGATCAAGTATGTTTTCTCCTCTTGTGGGATGGTGACTAGTTGTTCCATGGCATTTGAGTTTATGAACCCAGGAATCTTTGGGTTAGAGTGTTGGGCTTGAGTAGTCACACTGAAAAAACAATCAGAAAAAAACTAAATGAAAACTCCATCCAAGCTAGAACTTCCAATGAGTGACCTCCCAAACCTCCTGTAACAGAGGCACATAATGGACATCAGCTGGGTATAACAACCCTGTGCTTCTTATGCTTAGTCAAACAACTCTGCTTATGCTATGCTGACAAGCATATATTCTTGTTATTAGCCTACAGGGAATGCAGAGTAATTTAATCCACCAAGAAATTTCATATCACCACCTGCTCTGGTGGTGCAAAGAGATTAAACCCAGATGACAACTCAGGTTGACCTGACTTTGATTATGGATGGGGTACGTTACAGAGCTGGTAGGGTGGATGGGTGTGTCCATCCTAAGGGACAGGGATCATGTTGAGCAGATCTCTTTCTGGTGGTAGCCAGGACATGGAAAAGATCCTTAAACTGGGATATGTGTGTGGGTCAAAGGGTATGACGACTTTAAGAGCTGGGTGGGACGCATCCTTCTCTAGATCATACATCAAAGCTTACCAGCTTTACACTACACACATCCACACATTGCAAAGGGTAGAGGTAAGGAAAAGCCTTGTTTTCAGCATGTGTGATGCTGCTGACTTCTGTCCAAGTTCCTCTACTTGATCACCAGTGATGGCCTCAGCTTGTGGAGGTTAATACTGGTCTAAAGTGGCTTTCCACTGTCTCCTACCTTCCTGTTAGTTAGCATCAGGGCTGTAATAGCAACCATGGGAGAGCATTAAAAGCAGCTATTAGCTGGGGCCGAAGCCCCACCAAACTAAATAAATACATTTCCTGTCACCAGTCTATATCTTTAAGAGGTTCTTAAATTGCTCTAAATTATTGGTTAACTTTATTTCTAGATTTGCAGTGCCTTAACTGTTCCACATTTTGTGTTTTGAACTAATCTTTCTTCTTTATTCCATTAAAACCCTGATATACATTATGTTTTGCAAATCACTCATACTAAGACTGCCCACGGCATCCTCTGCAACACAGACATATCGTCTGTCACCAGCCAGTTATTAAACTGATACTCGCCTAACAGATAACAGCAATTTATGAACCAACATTTAGAGCTTATTCAAAAATCTAAAAATCTCGGTGGTGACTGTCTATACTTTGTGTGCATTATTAAACTGTGGATCTCCCTCCCAACAGATGTACCTGCTAGCAAAATGGTACTGTACTTATAACATCTCCATTACTATGCCCCTTGTTATTCTAATCATTTTCCATCTATGTTTTAAAATCTGATTGAAATTATACCTGCAAAACAAAACAATCCTGTCTGTACCAGCACCAGTCCTGCGCATGTACCATCACCATTACTAAGTCACTCTATGCACAGCTTTATCAAATAAATATTAAAATTCCAACACTTTCTCACTTGTTTACATACCTCAAGTGAGTAACTGATTGGATAAAACTTGCATATGCCCCATCTGCTGTTTGTGTAGTAAACATTTCAATGGGGCTTTACACATAAGCTGTAAAATAATGCTGAAGGTTCTTTCAATATTGATGACTTTGCCATGCTTTAAATACTGTATAGTGTACATGCTGATAATCTGTTAAACTATGTATAAATTCAGTGTTATGTAGTATATTTTATCACTGACACATGCTGTCTATGAAAAAGCATGTAACGTGGATATTTCCTCCCCAGCCAACTCAGTCAGATTTTTCTGGTAATCAAAGGATACTAAATACATAAATACATGCATAAATGAAATAATAAATTAATAAATAAAAATAAATAGATATTTATTGTCATGTTGGCTGTCACTAATGTATAATTCTAGGAGACATGAAAAAATGAGATCTATATAACACCTAAAGTACAACTACATTTTACATCTAAGTCTATGGTTGGGACTCATACACAACCACCACATTCCTGTGCAACACTAAATGGTGTGGAGACGATAATGCAATGAGGCACAAAGATAGTCAGATATGCAGTAGGGTCAGCATAGCAATGAGATAGTGAGCAAATGACTGCAGAGAAGATCAGAAGGGCCATGCTGCATGTGGCTCCATGCTGGCAGAGTGGTGGTGGAGTGAGAGGCGAGGATAGTACATCAGATGTGCATGTGACTGGTGTGTCTGATGTCATCACCAAGGCAGGCTAGCACAGCACAGTTTATGTGAGTCCACATGCACAGCAGAATACCACATACCTGCCACTTCAGATAGTTTACAGAGGGTCATAATAGCAAACTACCAACCCAGTTATTCACAGAAATGGAGAGGAAAGGGGGAGATAGGAAAGTAGAAGAGGGGAATATAGCAAACAGGGTAATGACACAAGGGTAATCATCAGGTATGGCAGTGGGGGAGTGTGGCACGAGTGTGGCACACTTCTTTTGTAGGAGATAGCCCCATTTTCAATATACAAGAAGAAGAACAGTCAGTGAGGTAAGTAGACAGGAATGGGCTAGGAACTGATAGAGAGAGAAGAGAGGGTAGCACAGGCAGACAAACAAAGGTAAAATGCGGACAAAGACAGACAGGGGCAATACAGACACAAAAGGTGGGAATGGCAGTGGATAGACACAGGCTGATGGGTTATCCAATGAAACAATGAATGAGAATGTCAGAATAGGAAGAGCAGCACCTGGAGGATGATAGGTCATTGGCCATGGTGAGATGCCAGACTGTTCCAGAGGACAACACAAAGCCATCAGTCACTTGTGCTATCATGGGCAGGCTGCATTTCTGGGGTCCAATGTTTAGAACCTACTGGTCACACAACTTTATCAGTCATGCCAATCAGCACACCATAGTACTGAGGCAGGTATCCAGCTATCAAACACCTCTGATAAAACTCTCCTTCTCAAATGACAGTGGGAGATGATGGGAAACCCTTCCAGGTCACTGTCAGAGGAGGAGTCTTTATCCCCTAGTGATTCCTCCAGGTCACTTTCATCAGGGTGACCTCCATCCCCCTGCTGAGATAGAGACCTCAAGACTACTACTGATCCAGCAACATAGGCATCAATGGGATGATTATGAGGTGACCATCACTACTTCACTACCTGTATCTCACCTAGACCTGCAGAAGGATGAGAAAAAGAGAACACATTTGTACATGCTCAGCACACATGACAAATGCACCCCGTTGCTGGGAAAGTTGCTGCTGCTTCATATTCATCTCACACTCCTTGGCCACCTTAAATGAAATATGCATACCTCAATACACAGGTACAACAGATAACACAATAATAGTGCAATTAAAGATTTAAAATACATTCCCTGTGCTGTTTCCCCAGCAGCTATTTCTCATTTGTGAAGAAGGACTGGGGAGTGCCACCTGAAGTCATTGTACAGATGCCAGCATTACTCATCACCCACTGTCCTGGCAAGCTCATGCCAGACATCCACCTTGGACAGGGGACCATTGCATCTCCCCAGCAGACACTCAGAACAAGAACATCTTGTTTTTACCTAACAAACCAGACAGCAGTGCTACAGTTCAGTGTCTGAGGAAGCTATAATGACCACTGCCCAGGTCCACTCAAGAGCAAAACGGTAGTCCTGAACACACATTTCAGCATGACATACATTTCAGTACAGCAGTGGGGCACTAACAAATCTCTGTAATGCACAGCCTCTATGCTATGAATTCTAAGCAGGCTGTATGTTTGAACATACTGGTCACATCCTTCTGTAGAGCTATACTGATGTATTTCAAAGACAGTGGTGCCAAAATGATTAATTAACATAACCTCTCTGGCATGTGGCCCTTAGTGCAATACAATGCATGGGGATCATTTTTCATGAGAATTCTTACACAGCAAAAATGGTAAAATGTAGGACAATACATATCAAATTTCTGGAAGTAGATATACATATTTAAGGCAGAAGTCTTGCCTTGTAATGTACACCAGCACCTGTAGTATATGTGAGGGGGGAATGCAACACAGTGGTATGACAGTGTCATGTCTTACTATGGTGGTGGTGCAGACTTTGTCACTGGGCACATTGGGAAGGATAAGATGCAAGGAACATGAAGGAACGTGTACAGAGTAGTAGACATGCAATGAATGGTAAAGGGGATTGGTTAATAGGGTGTGCATACCACTACATGTGGCCCACAGCATTGCAAGAAGTGGTCTAGAGACCCCATCCTCTTACCTTGAAATGTGTATGTGGGAGTGAAGAAGTATAGGGGCTGTCTAGCCATCTGCATAAGGGGAGAAGGGAGCCAGCAGCCATAGGTTGATGATTTCCAGTCCGTCTGACACAATGACGCAAGTATTCACTGACATATGTGACTCACAAGTATACAGGACTTGCCATGGGACCCTAAAAGAGAGACAATGGCTGGATAGTTCAAAAAGCAAAGTAATGATGTTGCTGCAACTCCTACACAGATACAGATGGGTGTCAAGTGTGTCAAGTAGAAGTACAAGATGGGAATGTAACAGGTTGCCACAATAGGTCTAAGCAACAGGCATGGTGAAAGGTTACCAACATGATTGTCCATGGACAGGACATGGCTGGAACATTTCCAATGACCTGAAAACAACTGCTGTTGGATCACCAACACAGTCACATCTTACATAGATGAAGTTCCTGCTGTGCCTGTCTTGGGAGGGGGAGTGGACCCTCATAGCCAGCATTGGCCTAGATGCTAAATATGGCTTACCAGTGACTACATAAGTATCTGCAGAGGATGCATTGCATTAGCACTATCCAGTAGACATCTCTGTGTTATAGTGTACTGTAAGCATAGAAGAATGAGTCACCAAGGACCCTCTGTATATCTGTCCTTTCAGGACCTCTGAGCTGTAACAGCTACAATCCACATGTCAAGGTATTATGTCTGTATATACTATTTAAAAAATACACTGATAAGTCTGTTCGCTGTGCTGGGTGCCAAAATTCACTTAAGCAACAAGGTAGTTGATAGAACGGTTCTTTATTTAAAGAATGAAACCTTTTCAACCCACGTTAAGCGCTTTAATCTACTCAAATAGACTTCATCAGAACACATTCATTAAAAACATGCTGGGTTATATATACACATCCAACCAATGGTATAATTTGATTAATCTTTCAATTAATTATTTTCAACCATTTAAAGTGCACAGTGTGTTATGCATTCTCATACATATCACCCACTTGTTTCTACTTCATTACTCTATTTAAAATTATACTATATATTAATTATATAAAAATACATGACAACTTCATAAACTTGTTTAAAATATGAAAGTGCAATAAAATCACCTTTCTTTCTTATTCATCACTTGTAATAATCAGTTTTGCTTTCTAAAACAGGCTTAATAGAAATACTGTCATTAATTCCCAGGTAAACAGATGCATTCAGCAAATCTGCCATCTAGTTTCTTTTTCCTCTAATTTCTTGCTAATATTGCCGCCCCAGGGTTAGCCATACGTTAAATCTAAAATTGCAGATTTAAAAGTTTCACAACTTAAACTCATGGCTAGGTGTCTATATAATGCATTTTTCATTTCTTTTTTTCCTTATACAATAAAAATGATCATAAATTCTGTTTCTTAAACACCTATCTGCCTTGCCCACATAATAACATGGGCATTTTGTACACTTGGCTAAATATATCACATGCTGGGTGTAGCAATTACCATTCTTGAATCTTACCATCATTTTATTTGTATCTTCTAGTGTGAGAGATGTATCTTCCATTACAGCACTACATTGGTTGCACTGTCCACACTTACGAGTACCCCTGTCCCTTCTTTTATTATTTTTAATAGCAAATTTGTTTTCAAATTTACTCTTCAGGTTTTGTCTTGTTTTGTGAAGAAACACCAGCTGTTCCCCTATGGTCTTGTATATTGTGTCTTCAGTTTTCATTATTTTCCAATTTCTTTCAACTATTTTTTGCATTTCATTAACATGTAAACCAAATTGGAAAATACACGCTCTCTGGAATTTATTTTTATTTTCATTTTTGATTCCAGTCTCACTATTTGCTCCAGTATTATTGTTATCAGATATCTTAGTAAACCCAGTACCTAATAGGGGTTTGTATTTTTTGCCCCATTCTTCCTTAACATATTTTTTAATACTATCAATCTATCAAACATCCGGTGTTTGTTCACAAAACAGGACAAAACCCGAAGAGTAAATTTGAAAAGAAGTAAAGAAAGGGACAGGGGTACTCGTAAGTGTGGATAGTGCAACTAATGTAGTGGTAAGATTCAAGAATGGTAATTGCCACACCCAGCATGTGATATATTTAGCCAAGTGTACAAATGTCCATTGCTTATTTTAAAGTCCGTTGCTTATTTTAAAGCTGTCTCGCTATGTTAAACCAATTTAACATAGCGAAACAGTAAAAAGCAATGGAGATCTTGCTTTCTCCGTTGCTTTTTTTTTTAAAACCTGTCTCGCTATGTTAAATGGGTTTAACATAGCGAGACAGCTTTAAAATAAGCAATGGAGATCTCCGTTGCTTATTTTAAAGCTGTCTCGCTATGTTAAACCCATTTAACATAGCGAGACAGGTTTAAAAAAAAGCAACGGAGAAAGCAAGATCTCTGTTGCTTTTTACACACTGTGTCGCTATGTTAAAGGAGTTTAACATAGCGAGACAGCTTTAAAAAAAGCAACGGAGATCTCCGTTGCTTTTTTTAAACCTGTGTCGCTATGTTAAACTCTTTTAACATAGCGAGACAATGTTTTAAAAGAGACTTATACTAATGGAAAAAGTCCGGGCGACCGGACCTTTTTCCATTAGTATAAGTCGATTTACAACGTGGACAATGGCCAATCAGCGTGCACGTTTTGGAATATTAATGGGGGGTCATGGTATAATAAAAGTGTACACACCCCTGTTAAAATGCCAGGATTTTGTGATATAAAAAATGAGACCACAATAAATAATTTCATGACTTGTCCCAGCTTTTATTACCAACATTTTTAGATACACTGGTTAAAAGCACAGCAGCTGAAAGTGTGTCAGCCAGTCCCAAAATAATCAAAATATAACCTTATCTTCAAAAATTCAGCAAAAGATGACTTAGTTTATTTTATACTTGATGTTGATAAAATGATTTGTAACAGCATTGATACAATTCTGTTTTACACAATGGAGCAAATAAATTACTCAACTCCTTATGCAAATAGACAAGTAAATTACTTTGTTCTGATTTGCTGTTGACTGTGCAACAGACATTTTATGATATACATGTAGGAAAAGAATCAGTCATAGATGTACATGCCAACTTATATTACTGTATGCATAGAATAGAACCTTTACCACAAGCATACACAACTGTTAAATTTATGCAGGAACTAGATCACTGGGCTGAGACTTAAAAATAAAATCATGCTGAGTAAAATCAGAACTAAGAAATAAAATATTTTCCTTTATTCTTTCAGTCTTCTTCTTTTGGATGTTCCCATTAGGGGTCACCACTGCAGATCATCTGTTTCCATTTCTTCCTGTCCTCTGCATCTTGTTCTGTCACACCAACCATTTGCATGTCCTCTCTCACCACATCCATAAACCTTATCTTAGGCCTTCCTCTTTTACTCTTACCTGGCATTGGTTTCAGTGTTTACACATAAACAAATTATAAACATTAAACAGTGTATCTATTTTAAATGGTTACTCAGTTGCTATTGTAGCTGCTGCCACTATATTGATTTTGAGTGGGAATTTGTTAATAATGCATCACAAAATAGCACAAATTGCAGGTATGTGGAAATGTTCCCAGTGGTTATTCTGGGTCTTATTGGATTAATAAGGTAATGTAAAGCCCTGATGTAGAGCGGAAGTCTCTGTTACATGGTGGCCATGCATTAGCTGTTCCATTTAGCTGAGTAAAGGAATTATTTAACTGGAAGTCTGTCTCTACACTGCAGTCCTCACTGTATTAAGCAGTACCATCCCAAGACTCCTCTCTGCAGAACCTCCAGGTTATACAAAGTATCTCAACTGTCTAGATTTTTGCAGAATGTTAAGATTTTTACCTCATATTTTTGGTCTGTCGCTCATAAAATTTGTGTTTTTCCTGGCAAATCATTGATAACTGAAGTCATTAAATAATAGACAGACATTTGATTTCCAGACTTCATAGCCTTCAGAAAATGCATTCTAGCACAACATCATTTATTCTAGAAACGTACTAAGTTTGTAAGAGCCATATTTAAAATCTATAACTTTTTTGGGGCCCTTGTGCACCTGTTATTTTAGACTGTATTTAGATTTCTTGTGCTAAGAGGTTGAGAGGTATGGTGAGGGTAACTCAGTGACATTATGAGTAGTACTGATAACTCACACCAAGAAGTTCTACAGCTCGATTTATGGCTGTGGTACCTCCCGCTCTGTCCATGTGGATTTTTTTTTGAGTACTCTGATTTCCTGCCATCTTCCAACATGAAATCCAAGTAGCAAAACAGGAGGCCAGCATACTATGGCAAATCAATGTTTAATCATGACATAAAAGTAAAGAGCAATAACAGACCAGTTTCAGCTATAAAAAACACATTGCCTTCATCAGTAAATACAAATACAATAACTCCATTGCTCTGTTTTCTAATTAACCTGTCATGAAAATGAAAGCTCAATGGTCGTTCAAAAATACTCACTGAGACCTGGTGGAAATAAACCACCCAACTGAATAATCCACTTTTTTCCTTGGTGTTTAGTATTGAGTGCTGTCCAATTTTATATTAATAAAGCTGGATGGCACTCAGTACTAAACACCAATGACCAATGAGCTTTTGATTTGCCATAGTCTGCTGGGCTCCCGTTTTGCTACTTGGATTTCATTGTTTTGGGGCCATGTAGTTGCCATACGTGCAGGGGTTGCTTTGTTTTACTTTATCTTCCAACATGCCCATATGCACACAAGTAATGTCTGAGTGAGCATGTGTATGCATTTTACAATTGACTGGTACCATGTCCAAAATGAGTTTCAATGCTTTACACCCTTTGACTGTTAAGATAGTACTTGGTATCCCCATAATCTTGTAAAGGATTGTATGGGTTATCTGAAATGGATGCATGGATGGATGGATGGATTACATTTATTGCAGGTTTACACAGGTTACTCATTTTATTTATCCAGTGTAATGCAATGTATGTATGCATGTATATATATGTAATCTTTTTAACCAAACTGTATTTACTCAATAGTATAAATGTTCCACATGTTAATATTCGAATAATGCCCATAATAAATGTTGTATTGTAACAGTTCAGTGGGATTTATTTGACTATATTTTGCCAACTAAAGTACACCTGTGTTTTGCAGTTTTTTGAACAGACTCTTAGGATCATATGATCATAAGAGATTACTAGGCTATTGACCCGAAGGTCATTTTAAGTCTAGCATTTTTTTCCAGTGAAGTACAGTAGAGGTACTAGTCAATACCCAAGATTGCATTTAGTGATGACTGCCCATGTCCAGGAGGGTTGTGGGTGCTATCCCCGGTAAGAATTTATGGTGCCCTATCCACTGATCTAGGTTCTTTTTGTCACAGGTCATATTTAAGTCCCTGGAATGGGTAGCCCTAGACCTATTTGATTTACGGATATGCAGTAAGTTCATTGGGTTTTGGTACTGGGTTGCTCTGTAGGCCAAGCATAAGTCTCCCCAATGACGTCTATACAATATGAAGTATAGTGGCAGGGATTTTAGCCAACAATTTAAAGCTAGGAAGATCAGAAGGCTGTGAGTTCTGTCCTTACAACAAGTGCTCAGATTCATATTCCAGTACTGACACTGTAGTACATCATAAGGTAGGCTTCTGTACTGTTGCAGTCGACCATCCATCAGATGCAATGCCAAATCAAGGAGCCATCTGACTGATCCTGTGGTAGTTGATATGGATGTTAAATATATCAAGACACTAATTGTGTATGACAGAAGAATGCCACAGAAGCTGAAAAGTAAGGTGTACAAAACAGTGGTGTGACCAGTATTTCTGTATGGTACAGAAACCTGGGCAGTAAAGGCAGAGTAGTTAAGGAAGCTAGAGATGTTGGAGACAAAGTGCGTGAGATGAGTGGTAGGATGTACACTCTGGGAGAGATGAAGAAATAAGGACATCAGAGCAGAAGTCAAAGTAGCTCCGATTGTAGAAAACGTCAACGCTAACAGATTACAGTGGTTCAGGCATATGTGCAGGAAAGCAGAATACAATCTGGTGAAGAATATTTGGGACAGACAGGAAGAGAATGTAAGAGAAAATAAGGGTATCCAGCAAAGAGATGGATGGACTGTATGAGAGAAGACCTGTGACAGTCAGACATGAGTGTCAAAGAAGGTAGGAGAATGGCATTGAATTGAGAGAGGTGGTGACACTTGATATGACACACCAACCTCAAGTAAAAAATGGGAAAAGGGGTTGATGAAGACAATGGTGTTGCTAACTGAAGAAAGAGTGGGGACAATTTTGTTACTCCTGTTATATCATTCTTTATATATATATATATATATATATATATATATATAGGTTTACTATTAAAATGTCGAACGGCACTACATCGACTTTACTATAGTCGAACATGGAAGTTCGAAAATAGTAATGTCGACTTCAGAAAAACAATCTACGAATGGTTTTAACATGGGTCGAGGTAGGTGTTCAGTATTATTCTGAACTACCCTACCTCGACCCATGTTAAAACACAGTCCTAGATTGTTTTTCTGAAGTCAACATTACTATTTTCGAACTTTCGTGTTCGACTATAGTAAAGTCGACATAGTGCCGTTTGACTTTTTAATAGTAAACCATATATATATATATATATATATATATATTCATATTACATCATTGATTTGTTAATTTATTTCCATTTTTTTTATAATTACTCCTCATTCAGGATTTTCTACATTTTTCCCACCCCAACAATCTTTTTTCCACATTTTTTTACTTGCCCACAGCTGGCTGTCAGCCTCTACCTGCTCCTTTTCTTGTTCACTTTGTTGACTGGATCTACAGAGGCACAGAGAGCTCAGGTATGGCAAACAGCATAAGGGCCACCACATTTAGGTCACAGGGATGAAAACTGGATGGCACTTTGCTTATGATTTTTTTGTGTAATTTGACAGAGAATTGAAGTTAAAACTATACAATGAGTGGACCTGAATCTGTGTGTGTCTGTGTGTGGACGAGGAACAGGATATGGAATTTATTAAGAATGAAGGATTAAAAGGAAAAAAGCATCCTTACAATAAACTGTGTGTGTGTGTGTGTGTGTGTGTGTGTGTGTGTGTGTGTGTGTGTGTGTGTGTGTGTGTGTGTGTGTGTGTGCGTGTGCGTGTGCGTGTGCGTGTGTGTTTGTGTTTAGATGCATGTGTGGTGTGTGAATGTTTAGCATGCACTGTTGTGTGTTATCTAGCCATCACATGATAGAAAAAAAAGTAAAGTAAGTTGATTCATATTTATAAGCTTAGCAATTAGTGGCAACGCAGTAAACCTTTTTCAGACAGAACTGATGATTTTTTTTTTTTTTTTTTTTTTTTTTTTTTAGGTAAGCCTTCCTTGCAGTTTAAATTATCACAGAGGCAAGTGTTCATTTTTAGGTTTGTCTTATACTATCATATTCGACATTCTAATGAAATAGCATCCCTGCTGGACTATTCCATAAGGATCGTAAATGTTTCTTTTACTCAGTTTAAATCTTTAGATTGCATAATTTATAATGACAAACAATGAAAACTATTATCAAAATACAAAATCTTAAACATCACATAAGCTGTGCTTTGACTACTGTTGTTACAAAAAAACTTCAGTATAATAACATTCTGTCTTCATCTGCTAATGTTAAAGAAATACATAAAGATCAGATAAAGCATGAATTACTTATAGATGGTAAAGGTCCTTGGCTTTGAAACTGATGGTAGGTGATATATTTAACTAGCTAAGAAATTACAACCCCCTCCATTCCTCTGTTCTCATTACAACAGTATCCCTTCCATTATTCACCTTAAAGGAATACCTTGCCTTTGCTTGGTGCATAAGACTTTGCACCAAGGCAGCCCTGTCTGCTGCTGTAAAAAGTCTTACCAGGATGTTACATTATAACTTATCTCTGACCCAATAGGGCAGCTAAATGCTACTGTTACAAGTCTTACCTGGATGTTACATTGTAATTGATCTCTGACCATATAGTGCTGCTATAGCCACTGACGGTATGCTTTGGCATAGGTCAGGTAATTAAATCCCCATCTTCCTTGTAAGTCATCTGGAAGATTGTTATTAACATTAAGCATATACATGTTGAAAAGTTACTACCTTCTTAACACATATTGAATTATCACTTAAAATAAGGGCAAAGGTTCTTCTATATAAAAGAAAACAAACCACAGTTACAAACATTATACATCACATATATTCTTCTGAACAATTATCATCAGTCCAATATTGCATAAATTGCCTGGCTCCTTCCTTCCCTTAAACCTCACTCCTCCTCCTAAACATGATTCTGCATGCATTGTTCCCATTTGTTCCAACCGTTTTCTAAAAATCCCACTTCCAGTTTATTTTATCTCTGTCATAATATTCACTACTTGTAGTACCATTGGTTTAGACTTTGATTTCCATTTTCTAGTAATTCCTAACTATATGGCAACAACCAGTATTAAACTTAACAAGGCTTTACTGTGTGCAGGCAATTCAGATCCTGCGTCCCAGCTCAAAAAATCATTTTCTTACTTTTTTTTCATTTCATTTGCTCACCTAATATTTCTGACAGAGTACTCTGACGGAAGTTTTTAAAGACTGCTAACTCATTCCTCTTCCAAAACACATGTTCCCACTTACCTCTTTCTTCCCTATCACACCTCCAACATTTGCCATCTATCTGAGGAAAAATTCCTTGGTGCCTGCTTTGGGTATAAAAATACCTATGCAAACAATTCCAAGTAAACGTCCTAAGTCTTCTAGACTCTGTTGCTTATTTGGGAGCCATATATATGTCCTGTCATTGTTTCCTTGTCAATTGTTTATCCAGTCTCTCTTCCCAATCTTTTTTATACTCTTCTGATTCATTCCTATAGTTATCATGCAATATTTTACTCTACCAGAGCATTTCTTTCATTTAAGGTTCCCTTATCCCTTTCTCTTTGCCTACACTCTGATACAAATCTTTGATAGGGAAGGCAGTCTCTAGTCTTCAGTCCAAATAAATTCTTGGTCACTTCCCATTCTTTCTCTCTCAAGTTATTTGCCCCCGATACCTTGGTTCCTTTGCCAGTTTACTAAAATAAATTCCATCCCCCTCTTGCTTATTCTTTGTACCCGTAACTGCAGTCATCCCTATCAGCAGAATCTCCTTTCTCCATTCTCATGATGGCTTTGTTCTTAGAATACTTTATGAATATAATGTTTCCCCCTTTTGTAATTTCTTCAAGTCTTTTGGTTTTCTAATACTATGACGAGAATGGACCTTATTCCTAAGTCAAGGTACAAGTAAAGTTCATGAAATTAGTATTGTTTCAGTCTTTGGTGTTAGCCAGAAGTGCTCTTCGCAGCATCCACAATGTGCCCAGTAATGGCTCCTTCTGCAATTCATATGGGTTATATGTACTGATAACATATCTAAATACAATTGTAGATTCTTTTTTATAAGACCAGTTGCTCCTACTACTATTGGAACTATCTGGGTATCTTTTTTTTCCACATTGCTCTCATTTCCGTCCTGCAAATACTGATATTTTATGACTTTTTGTCTCTCTACACTGTAATCACTGGGGTGGCGATTTCAATGATCAATGCTACTTTTGTCTTCTTTTCATGGACCACTATATCCAGTTTTCTAGCATCTGTCTTTTAAACTGTTGGTAATGGATGATCACATGTGATGTAGACTTCATCATTTTCTATGATGCTTGTGGCTGATGTTTCCAGTGTTTTTCAATCACTTCAATACCATAATGTTTGCAGAATTCCCAGTGCAACATTCTTGCCACATTATTATACCTTTCAGTATACAGTACTTCTGCCATTAGTATGTCACAACCAGCAATGAGGTATGCAAATGTTTCTAATTCTGTTTTACAAAACCTACGGTTGTCTGTTTCTCCCACATGTTCAATGGACTTTGTAAACCAATGTGTATGTAGCCCACTTTCTTGGGCCACTGATATTCACCTTTCATCTCTTGGTTTGAATTCACCTCTCCTTAACCATTCCTGCATTCAGTCCTGATCAACATGAGGATCTTCCAGAGGTTTTCTATACCTGCAACTATATTTATACATTTTCCACATTTCTTGTCTTCTCATCTGGTCCTTCACCTTATATTCTTTCTTTTGTTTTTTGGCACATTCAGTTGCTGCCTGACTTTTATCTACTTCTGGTTTGATTTCCATTCCTTCTTGATGCTGATATGCTTCTGCAAGACTAAGCAGAGATGTCATTTTAGATTTATTCTCTTCATGTTTCAAAACTTTCACTACATTTGGGTCTTATAGGTTCATAGGTGTTTACTAGGCTAATGACCACAAGGGCCTTTTTAAGAATAGCCATGCATCCCAAATTCTGATACCCTTGATAAGTGTAAGCACGGGCCTGGGAGATTAACCATTTACAGGCTACCTGTGCCCATTAGAGACATAGGTGCTAAACCAGGGATAAATTCCCGGTTTCCCATCCAATTGTCCAAGTTGCACTTGAATTGGGTTAGGGTGGGGCTCTTCTTCACATGGATGGGGAGCCTGTTCCACAGATGAGGTTGTCTCTGGGATATATACCTATCTCTCCAGGAGGTCCTATTTATTCTTGTGAGGTCAACAGATATGTGTGCAGTCCCACGATTGCAGATCTATACATGTAATCAATTTCAAGGAGGCCCATTCCCTCCTTCAGAACAGGGAATATATAATCTTGGTATGCAGTGATTTTTATAAATCATTTGGTGAGCATGAAGGATTCTTCTTGTTTTCCTGTCTAATTTATCCAACATGTTTTAGGGCCAGTCAATCACTCCAAAACTGTAAGTTAGGACAGGAAGAGCAAATTAGTTTATAACTTGAATTTTGTTCCTAGATGTCAGTGCTGTTTTCAGGATTAATTTAAGCCTTCTAAAGTGTTCCTTACTAAGTTTTATTCACAATTTGTTCATGTTTTATTGTTGATCCTTCATCAGTTCCCAAATATGTATACACTCCCTCTTGCTCAAGTTCTTTTATATCGCATTCTTGCCCCAAACAAATGTTTTCTTGGTGCTGCAGCTTTCCTGTTTTAAAGGTTGGTTTTGCACATTTATCAAGACCAAATGACATTCTTATATTATCAGAAAAAGTTTTGACAACTTGCAGTTGTGCTTACAGTTCCTCATCTGATGAGCTATACAGTTTTAAATCATTGACAAAGAGAAGATGAGAAGTCTTTACACTTTGTTGTTTTCTCTGAGCCAAATTATAGCCATGGCCTAAGCTATTAAGTAGACAGCTTAATGGGTTAAAGGTAAAACAGAATAGCAGCAGTGACAAAGAGTCACCTTGGAATATCCACCTTTGAATTTTTATCCCAGGGATAATAATTTGTCCTTTATCATGGCTTAATTGCAAAGTGGTGTGCCAGTGTTTCATGGTCACTGTAATGTAGTTGATCAGTGTAGGTTGTATCTTGTACATTTTTAAGCACTCTTTTCTCCATGAATGTGGGAGACTATCAGATGCTTCCTTTGTAGTCAATCTATGCCATACTTAGATTCTTCCCCTTTTTACAGTTCTCCACTATGACTTTGTTTAACAACAAATGATCTTTTGTTCCATATGACTTTCTTTTATTGCCCTTTTGTTCTATTGCCATAACTGAGTTTTCTTCTACATAACTATAAACACTGTCAGCATCAATTCCAGTGTATAGTTTATATGTCATTGGAACTCAGAAGGCAAGTTATTGGTCTATAATTTTTAGGGTAGCTTGCAGGTCCAGTAGGAGCATTGTTTTTCCTGTTGTTAGCCAGGTTGGTGTGTGTTCGGGGTGTGCACATAAATAGTTCTTACTCATGGCTAAATCTTCATGCAAAGATGTTAATACTTTTAACCAGAAGTTGGGTTCTGCATTTGGGACTGGGGTTTTCCAGTTAGAGGCTTTTCTTAGCTTTGTTTCAATCCCTCTGGCTGCTACTTCATCCCATTTCATATCCTGTACCTTTCAACGTCTTATTCTTTCTTGTACTTCTTCTATTTATTCAGCATCTTTGTTGTGTTCCATACAATCTTCATAAATACTTCTCCAAAATATATCTATTTCTTTTTGGGTGGTCTTTCAATTCCTTTTACATTGTTTCCCAATTCTCTACAAAACATTTTTGGGTCATCAATAAGTTGCTTATTTTGTACTTTTCCTTTATATTCATCTGTGTATCTTCTAAGCTTTTCTGTCATTGTGGAGATTTTTAGTTTGTTATTTGCGATAGTGCATGATAGATCCTGATCTGTTCTGATACTGCACACTGCTTTTATTACATCTATCTTTCTAAGTATTTTTGTTGATCTGTTCCCTATTCTGTACTTTTCTAACAGTGACACTTCTTGTCTTAATTGCTTTATAGTTTTCCTTATTCAAGCAACTCTTCTCTTATCTCATTTTCTTCTAAAGTCAGAGCACATTTTTTTGTTCTCCATTTCCTGTGGGCATTCTATAGGAAGCTCTATAGCATCTTCGTAAAGCACATTCTCTTCAATTTCATCCTGTGCCACCCGTTGCTCTGTCATATGGGAGCTCACTGGCCTATCACTCCTCAACATTGATTGCATCAGAGTTTCCACAGTTTCCTCTTCCTTCCCTTGCTGTCCAGCTTCAAGTGAATGTTTATACTCGTTTCTTGTGGAAGGCTCCAAAATATCTTCATGTGGCACCTGACCAATTGCTTCTCATTCCACTAGTTTCCCCTTAATTTGGAGGTCCATTGCTCTATCCTGTTGTGGTGCTTTCTGAATTAGATTTTCTACACTGAATCCTTCACTTTGCAGGTGCTCCATAACTTCACTTTCTATTTCTTTTAACTTTTCCATTACTAATCTCCTTTTCTACTTTTCCTCTTTGTCTTCTTATTTTTTGTATTGCAAATGTTTCCATGTCTGGATTGCTTTGCCTGTATTTCTCATCAAATATCTTTAATGGTGCTCTTTTTGGGTTGATTAGTTTTGCTTTCTCCTTATTACACCATATTAAATCTCTTTTTCTTTCCCATGTCCATATTTCTTCTTCAGATGTCTCATGATCTTCCTGTTTCTCCTTACTTTGGGGACTCATTCCATCATGCTGTGAAGTAAACTGTGTTAGACCTCCTACACCAAATCCTTCACTTTGCAGGCACTCCATAACTTCAGCTTCTATTTTTTAACTTCTACTTTACTAATCTTCTTTTCTACATTCCCTCTTTGTGATATTATTTTTATATTGTGACATTTTCCATATCTGGAAGCCTTTGCCTGTATTTCTCTTTGAATATCTTTGGGGCTGCCTTCTTTATATTGATTAATTTGGCTTTTGCCTTTGCATAAATATTGCACCATATCAGATCTCTCTTTCACATGTCCATATTTCTGCTTTATACTTTTCAAAAATCTCTAGGTTTTGTTGTTTATATTTTTGCATTTCCTTAAATGCTTCTTTTTCTAAAGAGATCAAAGTTTCTTGGTCTATAGACTGTTTTTCACAAATCTGTTGTATTAATGAACACAAATTTTTATTTGAGGCTTATGATAGTTTTTCTTGTGGAAGTATTTTTCTTTCCTCTAATTTCTGTCTTAATCTTTTTGTAAATTTTGTGTTTGGAAATTCTGGGCTTTTTGCATAATAGTAAGAATACATAATTTCTTTCTTATCCTCAATAGTCCACTCTATTGTCTTTATGGCTCTTCTTTGGCCTAACAGTTTTTGTGATTTGTGTGGACTGCTGCTTCCTTCTAAAATGGGGGGGGGGGGGCATCCTCCCACTGGTCCTGGCCTGCCAACTCATTCCTAATATTCTGTATGACTGCTGTTATTCTCCTTAAGGATCTGCATCCATAATCCCACCCTCTCCTTATTTCTTGAATTTCCTCCTGCTTCCTCATCATTCCTTTCCACATTGAGTTATAGCTTTCTGAATGCGTTATGTATATGAGCCTTAACTGGGTAGCTCTAAAATATCCCTTCAAATCAGTTAATCCCAAACCACCTTGTTCTGTTGAAAGGAACAACTTATACCACTTGACTCTTGCTCTCTTAACCTACCAGATAAAGTCCTTCAAGCCTTTATTAATTACTGTCCACAACTTCTCCTCTGGTTGATAAAAGTATACCTGACCTGCATATAAAACTGAAGGAACTAAAAACATTTCACTGCTTGTATCTTACTTTTCATATCCATTAACAAAAGCTTCCAGTTTCTCAGTTTTTCTATTATTGTCTGTTTAGTCTCCTCCCACACATCCTTAGCTCCATAACAGAATCCTTTTTAATGCATAATCCTAAATATTTAATTTTATCATGTCCTTATAAATATAGGAGTTGCTGAACCAATTCATGTGTAGGTACATAGTTTAGAGGGTTGACTATCATATTTTTGAAAATGTTTTTTACGAGTACTTACATACTCAAAAACATTGTAGAAAGTTACGATAGTGACCGATAAAAATAATGAACAAAAAAAAAAATCAACAATTAGAAATTGAATTGTTGACATTTTTCAAACTTGCCTCCACTTATGTATACAAACTCCAAGATCACACTACAGTGAGGGAAAGGGTGCATTTCCCAATCCCCACTATAGTGTGATGTGCATTCAAAATGTTGAATCCAAAACAGTGAATGCTAGTGTACATTCACTGTTGTGACTTCAACATTTTTTGTTTCGACTATATGAAATGTTGAAAATACCCATTCGAGGTTTCATGTTTCCACATTGTCCGTACAACAGTTTGGTAGTAAACCGCTTAGAGCTATAGCCTTTGTTTTGTCATTAATGTTATATGCCAAAAATATCTGAAACTGTCTCAGAACATTCCACAACACTGAGATGTCCTTTTCTGTGTTTTTTTTTTTTTTTATATATCTTGAAAAGACTTGAAACACTATCAGAAAGTTCCACAACACTGAGATGTCCTTTTCCTTTTTTATCAAGTACAAAATAATATCATCTGCAAATACAACCAACTTTTCCTGATTACCATACTAATTATTTCATTGACTTACTGAGTCCCTTATTTTCTTTCCCATTGACTCTAAATATAAAGCAAATAGCAAAACGGAAAGAGGAAACCACTGCCTAGTTCCTCTCCTCAGACACAACTTGTCCGAGAGGAACCCGCCCACTTTAATTTTTGCCTCAAGCCCCTCATATATCCTCCTAATTCACTTTATTATTGTATCAGGTAATGCAAATGCTTCCATTGCCTTACTCAGAAAATCCCAAGTTACTCTGTCAAGTGTTTTCTCTGCATTGAGACCCTCTAAGAACAGTGGTATTTTCTTACATTCTGCTTTCCTGTGGATCCATCCATCCTCAACCCCTTTTCCCATTTTTTGCACATGGGGTCGAGGTGTCACGTCAACAGTGACAATCATCTAGAGCAAGGGTTTACACCACTGGGTGGCTAGCCCTGCCATGGTAGTTCATCTGTACCACACACTTGCACACACCTCACACCTAGGGCCAATTTAGCATGTCCAATCCACCTGTTGCATGTCTTTGGAATATGAGAGGAAACTGGATCACCCAGATGAAACCCACATGAACACAGGAAGGACATGCAGACTCCACACAGAAGGCATCTCAGCCAAGAATTGAACCGGAGAACCTCTTGTTGTGAAGTGACAATGCTAACCCCTGCACCACTGCACCTCCCTGCTTTCCTCTGGATCGTCATTGTTCTATTAGTGTTGTCAAATGTTTGAGTCCCCTCCACAAAACTACATCGATCCATATCTATCAATTTTAGCAACACCTTTGGAAAAATTACTACCTTATCTCCTTAAACTGCACTGCCATATGCCAAAAGGAAGCAGTTTAGTAGATACCACTGATGAATAAAATTGCCATGATTCTAAAATCACAAAAGGATGCTGCTTTCCTTAGTGTGTATTGTCTATTTCCCTAAATAGTTGTATGGCTAATATTTTTATGGCCATGTTTGTTGTATGGCTTTAAGACATACAACACAAGTTACTCAGCCAAAAGCATTCTGAATTAGTTTGTGAGTTCAGTCTACAGGCCATTAGCATACGTACACCATTTTTCCTGTAAATCAAAGAAATGTGTGTTTTTTGTGTGTCTCTGGGTCAAAGGAGGGGTTTGAATGTGTTAGTGCGGTCTTTGTGTTTGTAGCAGCAGTACCTCTGATGCCATGCAACACTGACAAGACTGTTTTGTGTATTCAATCCAATATTACAGCATTTGTCATAGAATCACCATGCATCTCAGCTGTTACAATATTTTACTGAATTTATTTATTGTCCAGTCCAGCAATCCACAGAACATTCTCATTTATGCACCTCTTTAATTTATCTTACAACTGTTGTTCCATGCTACTAAAATCTGAATTAATTACTGTCATCGCTATTACTAGAATATATTTTAATGCATATGCATAAGTAAATGAGTTTCTTCACCCAGTACTTACTGATAGAGGTAGCTGTTTTTATTCTTTAATATTATTAAGCAATAAAGACAGTAGTTTGGCTATAAACTAAATATTGGTAAAACCATCATCTGTCTTCTGCATTCCCAAAATCATACAAACAAAACAGCAAGACTGAGGATAAAATAGATGTCTTATAGCTTTACGTATTCAGGACTTTGGTTCAATGTGAAGGAGACTGAAGCACAAGATTGTAACTGGTAGAAACCTACATTACAACTGACTTACTAAAACTCTTTCAGAATATCACTCTATCATTAGAGAAACACATTAATATAATCAGAGTAATATGTTGTTTTAATAGCTGAATTTAATTGTGACTAAAACAAATACTAGCAATTCTATATAGTACACAAATATTTTATATTAATTAGAAAAGTGTTCCAAGAGAACATACAATTTCTTCTTCTGCTTGGAAGTGGGGAACGGGGCTTTAAAAAAGCTCTATTTATTTATTCCCCCTGGTAGATTGTGAGGTTTAAAACGGATGTGAGGGTTGGTTTCAATCTGAATGTATACCTATATAGATAAATGCAGTGCATTCAATAAAGTGTGCACACATAACTGAGCAAGTCAATCTGTAATTAAATAGTAATGTCCACTTCAAAATAGCCTGGAACATCTGTACTGGGATATCACCTAAATTATTTCTTGTTTCTACCAGATTATAAATTCATAGAGTCGTATGTATATATATATATATATATATATATATATATATATATATATTAAAAAACAGTAAGTCTTATGACCATTCATGGCTCGATTGTACCCTCCTTCATGCCACATGTTATTTCTTCGGGGGGGGGCCATGCCAGTCAGTTCTGGAGCATGTTTATGACTTACATCCAGTCATTTTGGATGTGTTTAAAGGTAAATAGTGAGCCACATGCTTAACATGTAGGAGAAGTTTATTTCAGATGTTTGGGAGGCACTGGGTTATAAACATGCTGCTCTACCGTGTTTTGTTTTAATCTGTTGGTGAAGATTAGATCTCTGATTCTATTACTAGTCGAGGTATTTGACTTGCAGAGATACAGGAGGACCAGCACAACTGGGTCTCTAATGGCACAGCGAGTGAAACAGAGATCTGCCCTCAAAAGTCTATAATGCACTGAATAATACTTAGGTCGGTGATTCTTTTAGTAAGGAACTTTGGATCGTTTCTACTTGTTTTACATGTTTAGTAAGATACAGCCAAAAGAGGGCAGCATGCTTGATAATTGGTCTGAGTGGTGTGCTGTCTACACAATATGATAAGGGATGGAGTATCTATCAATAGTGATGACATTACACTTTTTTAGTATTTAGTTTAAGCCAGTTTTACATCTAGGGAAGTGTTCATTTGGGAGAGTTTGGGTGTCACAGGATAACAACAACCTCCAGCCTGCAGTTGTCTGCAAAGTTTGTTAGCTAGAAGTTTTGGTTCTCAGCTTTGCAATTGGAGAAATAAATGCTGAAAAGGAGGGGTCCCAACACTAAATTTTGAAGGACACTGCTTACCACTTTCATATTTCTGATGAGACACCTGCAACTTGTACTGTGTACGCTGATTAACATCTAATTTGCATACATAATTAGATATCCCCCACCCACTCCAATGGAATTGTGTGATACCAACTTTCAAACGCAAACTGAAGAACAGACAACCAAAATATGGCACCAGCAACCCCCTGCAGTCATTCCAGTGTCCCATTACCTGGCTATTTCACCCCAGTTACCATAAACACTAATGTGTGCATACTGCTTTACTGCTACAATGATTATTTGGATTTTATGTTTACATTTTGCAGCACAACAATGCACAAACACTAACAGACATCTTTTTAACAAAGCAATACTGTCTCACAATGAAAACAGACTTGGCATTAAAACTTCTCTGCCCTTGAAACTCACATTCATTGAAACAGCATTGAAACCCACACCACATCCAAAGAAAATGCATCTGGCCAGTTGTGGATAAAGATTACCTTTGGGCTGTTTTCAAATCATTGGCCCCTTGCACACAAAACAAGAAACATACATGTGTTCTTTTGTTTGATACACCTTCCTGACTTTATTAAGTTATATTCCTTGTATAATACAGCACACTTGTTAGACAGAGCACATTTTAAATTTATTGTTTGAACATTGTTTCAGTAGGCTGTACTGTAGGCAATGAAACAAAATGCATGAACCAATAATGACAAAACTGCCTAGTTCATAACATTTTCATCATAAAAGTCTACTTCCTACCCACACTATAAATATAATGACAGTAGTGTAAGCCATAGGCATCTTGCACAGCTTCTTGCACTTATTTTCAATTTCATTTTTTTTTTGGGGGGGGGGAGGTCAAAAACCAGGGACACATTTTAAATATTGCTTGTATAATTTAGGAATGTTGCTAGAATAAAATGTGTTACCACCATGCATTTCACTGGCAAGTCTTGAACCCAGGACCCTATGCACTACACTCAGAGCAACATACCACTATAACAAATCAGCAGTTTTCTGAAAAATAGGAAGACTGAAACTTAATGGCCATCATTTAGTGAATTCAGTTCTCACTTCTCACCATAGCTCTCAACCTCTTAGCACAAAAAACCTGGACAAAGCCAATAATGGGGGAATACAAATTCAGTTCTCACTTCTTACCATAGCTCTCAACCTCTTAGCACAAAAAAAACTGGACAAACAAAGCCATCTACTCTACTAGAGAACCAGTTTCACAAGTCAGATGAATAAACTCACTTAGGTTCCAAAATATTTCTGACTCCTCACAGAGACCAAGCCAAAGCTTTAAATAAAGATATACTTTCATTTTTTGAGCAACACAGTTAATCTCATGGAGTTGTATTTTTCCTACTATAACCATTTGATTTACACAGTTATTATCCAAATAGATCAAAATGTATCTGTAGCAGAGGTGTCTGTCTCCTACACTGCTTGAAAAATTAATTCTTTGCCCCTACAGGAGAGAAAATGGACTACACAGAAAAGGACACAAGAACTAGGGCCCACGAGAATGCATTTTAAAAGAAAGATGAGTTTGTCTGTTGTAAGCGACACAATCCATGGGTCATTCAGCATATTAGTAGGACATTTCAGAAGAAAAACATCTTTTCCCGATCCTTCAGTCTTTGCAGAGTAGATGTACAAAGAGGCTTTCAACTAGTGAGCCTTGATTCTCCAAGTTTAAGTTTCTCAACAGTGTGGTTTAGCTTGGCTCTGGAGCACACAGGGATAAATCCCTTACTGCATTTCCAGTGACTGGGGCTTAAGAAGAAGCCCCAGTACTGGAAGAGCAAGGTAGGGAAGGGTATGTTTAAAGGGGCATTGCCTGCTGGGGTAGGAGAGCTTGCATGCATTTGACAGCACACTAGGTGGTGAAATCATCCTTGTGGAGGCCAGGCAAAACCACCACTCATGCTGTGAGATAAAGAGCAGGGCAACTTAAAGAAAATGCCCCTTGCTAAACAGATGGGATATACTCCACTGACAGCCCATTGCACATCTCTCCACAGTACCTTGCTGGATGCATGCAGTTAGGGTGTGTGACATAACTGCAAAAATTTGAGCTGCATCTGATGGCTGTCTGAATGATGGCCTTTCCCGGTCGCCCCTCACTCTGGTGAAAAGAAATGAACAGGCTGATGGACTGTTGGAGCAAAGTATCAAAATATAAAAAAAAAAAAAAAATTTTTTCCCTGAAGGAATTCCATTTTTAACTCTGATTCAGAAGCTGGCCACAAATGTCTGAGGCCACCTGCAAAATAGCCTCTGTCATCCAAATGTATCCCAAAAGGTTTCTTTCTACTTTTAAAGTGCGGTCATTTGTCTGCTGCTTTGAGGTGACCACTTCTCTCAAGCAGTCACAGTTTGTATAAAAGATTACAGACTAAGAGCAGTCAATGGTGAGGCCATTCTTGGCAGAGTCATTCATACACACACACACACACACACACACACACACACACACACACACACACACACACACACACACACACACACACCGTTTCCTTACCTGCCGGGTCTTCATTATTTCTGGCTGGACTGCCATTCACCGATAATCCATGTTCCCCAACAAAAATAACCCATTACAAAAGAGTGCTGCCATTCGTCGATAATTCCGATCGCATTTGAGCAGCCAGAAATGTGTGCATGATGTAGGCTCCTTGAGCTCAATTCAGACAGGCTGGTAGCCCTGGTGAAGCTGACATCATCACATCCATGATGACATCAGCTCAAACAACGATGATTTTTGAAAATTAAAAAAAAAAAACAGTAAAAAATCAGTGAAGGGGTGCCACTCAGGAATCATGGCACCCCTTCATTTGGACTCCAAAACCCGGTAAAAACTGAGTAATTTGGTATGGTTGGGAGGTATGGTCTTACCACATGTGGGTCAATTTTTGAAGTATTTAGTTCTATATCATGCAAGCATGGGAAATGATGTTGAAGGCCCTGTATATATTGCATTTCCACCATCTACAGCTTCTGTAATGCTTTTGAAGAAGTTTATCAGATTCAGTAACATTATCTATAATTCTCAGAGCCAAACTGTTGAGGGAAATCAAGTTTAAAATATACTTTATCCCTGCATTTCCATAATCACCATGTCCAAGCATCTCAACTGATACAATATAAAGGTGAGGGAAGTCACTGACCACCATTGTGCTATAGAAAAATTTCCAGAGAAGCAACATTGAAACCTACAACAGGTGAATGTGGCAGCAAATGCTTTTAGGAGCAGAGTCTTGGCTTCAACAATGTAATTGCTATTAATTTATATATAGGTGCTGTTAACTGCTATTGTAGTTACCTACTTAATGAAGTAGCTTGAACTATCCTTTTATGGGTTATTGAAGAGGCATATTGAGAGGGATACTGCAACGGTAAGCCAGTTGTTGTGCTGAAAGATTGTGAAGTCTGATGAATAAAACATTCACCAGCAAATTCCCAGAGCAAGTCGGTATGTTCATCCCTGCCTTGTACTATCACTTTCTGTAAAGCTATTTGCATGTTGTATAGGTTATACATGTACCACATGTGCAAAACTGTTTTTAACAATGTGAGGAAACAGTCATGCCACCTTGAAGAGGTGTCATACTGTGGGGGACATTTGCTCATTGCTTTTATGTAAATGACATTATTTAAACTGTCTGGATAGATACATAAGACTGTCAAACACAGCATGGTATATGGGCAAGAAAGGACAACAATGTTGTAAGGGCTTTTCTGGGCCACCGACCACCACCATCCTAATATCTCTATTTTTTCATCCTACCTACAGAGCAATGTGTGAAATGTAGTGTAGTAAATGGGAGAATACTGTTGAGTCTGCTGAAAAAAGTGCCAATATAGCAAGGTTCTCAGTTGCAGAGAATAAGTCACAACTCCATACCCTCCGTCTATATGCCTGAGACCTATTTGAGCAGGATGTTGCTGACATGGCCTACTGAGAATGTATCTGAAAAGATCTAGTGGTGGACATTAATGCTGTCAGTAATTAGGACTGTGCTTATACACTGGTCCACAGCAGGGCCACTAACATTAATCATGCTGCTGAAAAATGGTCTGTCCACCTAGCACAGTAAAACAGTTGACAGATGTTGGCCATAGGTTAAGCCATGTCTGATGGAGACAGAGGATTTTCTGGCCTCTATCAGAGGCAGTGACACCTCCACATGGTCTCACAGTGCAATGCTGGATATTGGCGCAGAACTTCACCAGGCACCAAGAGTATCTTCTGGAGATGCCACAGGTATGTAAATCTCTTCCTCTGTAACAGTAGCTGTACATCCTCCTGACCCATTAGTTACTTGCCATCTCATTAAAGCTGTCTGATTTGGATTATACAGGAACATCAGGAAATCTACCTGCATGATCATCAGCATAAGGTATGGTATTAAAATGTTTACTTTACGAATGTTATTCCTACACCCGAATGTAATGTATATTTCTGGGGCTGGATCATACATACACAGGGTATTTTGCTTTGCTGTGTTCCCTATTTGGCACCACCACTGTGGAATTGTGACCATCTCACGTTAGATGTGGAACCTCTGATGATAATGATGTAGATGAGCTGCCACAGTCAGGGAGTGCAATGTGTGTGCTGGACACTGTGAATATGACCATCCCCAGCACAGACCACATACATAGCCTCAGTGCCTATGAGCACAAAGGAGACATGCATCACACAGGGAGGAAAGATTAGTGGGGACACTAGCACTCAGGGTTGTGTGGTACCCCTACCAGACACATATATGAGGTTCATAAGTTCATAGGTGTGTACTAGGCTAAAGACCACATGGGCCATGCATCCTGTATCTCTGACAAGTTATTGTACCCTTGATAACTGTAATCAGAGGCTTTGGAGATGATACATTTACAATAGGAAACCTGGGAGATGAACCATTTGCAACCTGTCTGTGTCCATTACTGAAGCAGGTGCCAAACCAAGGATGAATTTCCTGTTCCCCATCCAATTCTCCAAGTTACACTTGAATTGGGTTAGGGAGAACTCCACTTGATATGAATGGGGAGTCTGTTCCAGAAAAGGGGTATTCTCTTGGATAAATACCTGTCTCTATAGCAGGTCCCACTTATATCACAGGGAAGGTTTAAGTCTTTAGAATGGGTAATTCTGGTGATGTTTGTTTTGTGACTATGCAGGAAGTCCATCAAGGTAGGGTCCAACAATGTCTTGTATATCAGTCATAGAGCTGCCTCAACAGCCTGTAGGAGACAGAATACAGGGAGAGAGTTTTGAGGCTGCCTACGCAGGACATGTTACTCATGCCCTGCATTCTTTTAGTGAGGAGCCTCTGTGGAAGTTTCAATTGTTGGATGTGCCTAGTTAGGTACACACCAAACGGGCATTGTACTCAGTGATATAAAGAGTACAGATAAAAGTGAGAGATAGAAAAGATGGTCCAGGCTAGCAAGGAATACTGGATGGCTAACAAGGAGACTAACAGAAGAGTTGCAATAGCAAAGAACAAGGCATCTGAGGCACTCTACCAGCTTCTGCAAAGTAACTCAGTAGATGGCACAAAGAAACTCTATCAGGTTGCAAGGCAAAGACCGACAGATTAAAATAGTTATCAGGCACCTTTCACAAAGGATACCAGCACCAACCTGTTCACTAGTCCACAGGACATCAAATGCAGATAAGGGTACTACCAACAGCTTCTGAATGAGGAAAACCCCACTGAAGTTGCACTTCCCCAGACACAGCCTACAATGAAAGAAGAAGAGAAGCCCACCATAAAAGAAGTAAGAATAGCACTAAGGAAAATGAAGTCAGGGAAAGCAGCAGGTTGAGATGAGGTCACAGTAGATATGATAAAGATATTGGGTGAGATAATTAAAGGAGAAATGGCTCTGAGGGTACTCATAGCAGTATGGAGAGAAAGGTGTATTCCAGATGACTGGAGAATAAATATACTTGTGCCATTGTTCAAGAGCAAAGGAGACATTCACAACTATGGTCAGGATAGAGGTATCCTGTTACACTGCATGAAAGTTCTGGAGAGGGTGACTGATAAACAAATACGCAGAGTAATAGAAAGTAAGATGGGAGATTCATAGGTTCATAGGTTCATAGGTTGGTACTAGGCTATCAGCCCTAGGGCCTATACAAGCCTAGCCATAACACTTCCCTGGCTATTTCTTCCCACATTATTTACTTTGCTGGACCCCTGTCTAGCAGGGCGACTGACGTGATCCCTGGGGTGAATTTCCTTTCTCCCATCCAATCGTCAAGGTTCCTCTTGAAGAGGTCCAAAGAGGCACTCTGCTTGACATGTATTGGCAATCTATTCCAGAGTCTGGGGAGTCTCTGGGTCAGGAACCTATCCCTACAACATGTTTTGTTTATTGTGATGACAAGGTTTAGATCCCTGGAGCGTGTAGCTCTGAGGATTGGGATTTCTTTAAGTGTAGCATGTCCAACAGCTCTGGGTTTGACATGGCCTTGTATGTTAAGCAGAGATCGCCTCTGAGTAGACGATATGTGACAGAGTATAGCTGGAGTTTTTTAAGGCGGTCAGCGTAGGGCATCTGCTTTAGGCCTGTGATTCTTTTAGTGAGGTATTTATGAGGCGTTTCCAGTTGTTGCAGATGTCTTGAGAGGTACATACCAAATGGGGCGTTGTATTCTATAATGGGTCTAATGAGGGATGAGTACAGTGGGACAATGACCTCCTTTTTTCTGGATGAAAAGCCCTTTGTGATGAGGTGTGCCACATAGAAGGATTTCCTGACTGTTGTGGCAATGTGGTTATCAAAGGTGAGACCACTGTCCACCTGTGTCCCTAAGTCTCTTATCACACTTTCTGTGTTTAGTGTACTGCCACCTATATGGTAATTCATGGATACATGTTTTTTCCCAAAGGGGATAACAATACATTTCTTGGCATTGAGCTTGAGCCCATGGCTCTGGCACCAAGCATCTGTTTCTGTAAGGCCCTTTTGTAGAGTATCCACATCATTTGGGGATTCAATAATGGCTCCCAGTTTGCAGTCATCTGCAAACTTTGTTAGCCAGAGTCCCTTAGTGTTGACCTGTACTTCAGAGAAGTAGATGCCAAACAAGAGCGGCCCCAGGACTGAACCCTGAGGTACTCCACTTGTCACTTGTCTGGAGCTGGATTTGGAGTCGGCTACTTTTACAGTGTGGGTTCTATCAGTAAGCCATTTAGCAACCCATTGGGTGACATAGGGATTAATGCCCAACTTAGTAAGTTTATCTATGATTCCAGAGTGGGAGATGGTGTCAAAGGCCTTGGCAAGGTCTAGATAGGCTGTGTGGACCACCTTACCCTTGTCCATGGCTCTGGAGACTGATTCAAAGAAGTCAATCAGGTTCAGGAGACAAGATCGGCCCTTCACAAACCCAAACTGGGTGGGGTCCAGTGTTTGAAGGTTGCCAATGTCTTTGTTTATAAGTTCCATGATAATACGCTCCATGGCCTTGCAGATAAGGCTTGTCAGACTGATGGGACGGTAGTTTCCAGGATCCAAGGTGGATCCCCCCTTGTGGATTGGGATAACTGTAGCTCTGCGCCACTCAGTGGGCACAAAACCTGAGGTGAGGCTATGATTAAACATGACACTTAGATGAGGTGCCAGTTCATATTGTAGTTCATGTAGTACACAGCCCGGGATGTCATCTGGTCCCATGGATGCAGTATTCTTGGCTTTAGATAGTGCGTTTTGTACCTGTGTGGCCGTTATTACTGGAATTTGGCAATCTTCCGGTATTGAGATGGGCCATTTAGGGGGTGAGAGTGGGGTGAAGTTGGCACTGAATCGATCTGCCAGGATATTGGCAATATCCTTCAGATCAGTATATTTAATGCCATTCTGTTTTAGCTCAGAGCAGATCTGAGCATTGCCATTTAGATTCTTGACATAATTATAGAATGCTTTGTGGTTGTCTTTGGAATCTTTGGCAATTTTATTTTCGTAACTAGCTTTGGAGGATTTTATGAGGCATCTCAGTTTCTTACTAAGGCTAGTAAGGGAGTTTTTTGCATCTTGGGATTTTCCTCTTTTCTGCAAAAGTTTCTTCCTTTTGTTGTAAAGTTTGTTTATGGCAGGGGACCACCAGATTGGCTTCCTTTTTTGGATGAGAGCATTTTGGTTCTATTTGGGATGGCATGATTCATGCATGAGTGGATGTGCTCGTACAGTGCCATAGTGTAGGATTCAGCAGTTGAACTTTCAGTTCCCGTCTGCATGGGTGTCATGAAGTTTGTCACTTCTGACTTGAGTAGCATGAAGTTGGCTTTGGAGAAGTTTTTTATGGTGGTTTCTTTACTGGGGGTGGGGTGGGATGTGGATGTTAAGGGTGATTAGCTTATGGTCAGACCTGACTAACGAGGGGTGACCATAGGTATGGAGCATTGATTTCCCATGTTGGTAATGACCAGGTCTAGGATATTGGAGCCCCTGGTGGGACTATGGATTAGTTGATCCAGGGCGTTGGAATTTATGAATTCCAAGAACCGTTATGCAAAGGTGTTGGGACATGAGTAGTTTTCCCAGTTAATGGCAGGGTAGTTAAAATCACCCAGTATTAGGGTGTTTGGTTCTATCTTAATATTTTCCAGTATGTTTAGAAAGGTGTAGTGAGAATCTTGGGGTATGGTGGGGATCTGTAGCAAGCTACAATTTGGATTGCAGTCTTACCTAGTGTTAGTTGCACTTGGAGAATTTCAGACACATTGTGTTGGTCAACTAGCCTGGTGGTGTGAATATCCTTGGTGAATATTGACACTCCTCCACCTTTAGTGTTCCGGTCCTGGTTTGGTGGCGAAAAGTGTGGTAAGAGTTGTAGCCTGGTATTGCAGGGGTGCTCTCTGGAGCCTTGAACCAGGTCTCAGTTACTGCACAGATATCGATGTTCTCCATTTTAGGAGTGCCTCAAGAGAGTGCATTTTGAGGTTTAGACTTCTAGCATTGAGTAGCATTACCTTCAGATTTTGCATGCTTGTACCTGTTATGGTGGTGGTTTTGTCCTTTGAAGTTTGCCTAAAAAGGCACTATAGGGGTGGCAAGAGCCTTAGCCAGTAACCTGAATCCCAGGGCGACAGGTGCAGACCATCTCTGGCAAAGCATCGTGGTCTGTCAATCATGTCATCCCAGGCAGACAGATACTGGATCCCCTTTGAATGACACCATAAGCTTAGCCAATTGTTGAAGTCAATCATTTTATCCTTATATTGTGGTATCATTCTGGGCGAAGGCAGGATGCTACTCAGGGCTAGGGTCATACCTGCCTGGGCCACATGATCCGAGAGCTCTTCCATGTCTCTTTTCATGTAGTCCAGGGAGGTACGTCTCAAGTCATTCACTCCAACATGGACAATGACAGAGTCATATTTGTACTTGTTGTGGAGTGACTTGAGTGCATGCGTTATGTGGCGGATCCTGGCACCCGACAGGCAGCTGACTGTAATTTTCTCCTTATTCAACCTGGTGAGAGGGACATCAGTGTGCCAGACTATAGAGTCACCTATGACTAAAGTGTTAGGTACATTGTCTTGCCTTAGGAGCTGTTGCTGGGTAGCACACTGGTGTTGTGAAGTATGTGACACATTGGTTGTGATTGGTGTTTGTTTGCGTTTCAGCTTCAGAGGTCTTTGTTGCTTGGGCAGGTTACAGTTAAGGGCCTCTGCATATGTGGATTTAGTGTTGCTATATGTGGGTGTTGGTGGTGCGGGTTTAGAAGGGCTATGTGTTGCTTGAGGTGTAGTGTGGGTGTTAACCTTCTCCTCTTGACTGTTTAGCACAATCTTGGGTGGAGAGAGCTTTGCTTCCATTTTGGCTATGTAAGTGCATCTCTCACAGGTTGTAGTGTTGGGTGGTAGGAGGAGAGGGTTGTCTGTATACATGAGGCAATTGCTGCATTGCCCCAGTATGCCCAGATTCACCAGGTGGACAGGAGAAATCACCGGAAGCTGACCCTTGGACATGCCTGGTTTGGGGCTTTTTTTTTTCTTTGTAAAGTATAGGAGCTGTTTCCTTAGCAAGGTACTTTGCAATTATAGGATATTTAGTGCCTAATATTAATTTCTCCTTGTTAACAAGGAGAGTTCAGTGTTTGTATGAGTTTAAGGCTTCCTAGTGCTTTCCAGCAGGTATTAGAGAAAGTGCTAGTCACAGGGATGCTTAAAGGTAAGATTGAAAAGAATGCACTCTGCAGTCTGCACTAGAGAAGTTAGATGTGAAAGTAGGTAACTTGAGTTTTACCTGTTTAAAAGGTTAAGGTTTAGTGGAGAGTTACTATTTTTAAAACAGCAAGATGGACTGAAAGGGGTGGTCACTTTTGTATTTTGGTACTATGAAATACAGTAGGATGGCCAATAAATTTAAATAATTGAAGGGGTGGGATTTCAAAAGTGATGATTTTGTGATTACTCACATAAGCCAGTGAAAGTAGAGAGAAATGAGATATATGGTCAGATTAACATAAGAGGCGGGCAACTAGAAAGACAGTGGTATTTAACAAGACAACTTAAATGGGTGGGAGGGCGGAGAAAAAATTCTGCCTGACTCAGAACAGAGAGAGCTGTGATCTCTTTTGAAGTTTTAATATGCTGTTAAAACAGAATGCAAGCAGAACACAAGGTAAAGAAAACAAACTACAGTATTCAAAATATAGAAAGGCAATACAGTAATACAAAAAATAACAGCAAACTAACCTTTCCTTCACAGCAAAGTGTAAGCAGAGTCTGGATGAGCCTGGATGAGCAGTTCAGATTTTATTTCGAATCAGGATGGAACACAACAGACCTGATGCTTGCAGTAGTAAGACAGACACTTGTAAAGAAGCTAGAGATGAGTCCATATGGGCATTCCTAGACTTGGGGAAAGTGTATGATAAATCCCCAAGAAAGCTGATTTGGGATTCCTACAGTGGTTTGAAATCATAGAAACATTGGTCGAATTAGTAAGAGCTATGTACAAGGACCAAATGATTCAAGTACGAACAGTGATTGGTCTCAGTGGGGTGATCCCATTGGGAGTGGGTATGCATCGGGTTTCACCTCTGATCCTTCTGCTGTTCATACTGGTGATGGACTACAATAGCACACAGGTCAGAAGGGACAGATAACAAAGTTGCTGAATGCAGATGATGTGGAATTACGGGCAGACTCTGAGGAAAAACTTTAGCAAAAGATAGGGGAATAGAATGCAAAACTGAAATCACATGGGATGAAACAGATTACAGATAAGACAGCTGTAATGGCAGCAAATTAGGAAATCAGAAGAAGAATGAGAATTGAGATAGAGGGGAAAATAGTGGAATAGGTAAACAGGAGAAGGGCAGTCTAAATGAGGAAGTCAATCAGAGGGGCTGCAGTATGAATGCCCTCGGGCAGATAGCCTAGTATGAACCTATGAACCTATGTGATAGAAGAATGCCAAAGAAGCTGAAAAATAAGGTGTACAAAACAGTGGTGCGACCAGTACTACTGTATGGTACAGAAACCTGGACAGTAAAGACTGAGCAGTTGAGGAAGCTAGAGGTGATGTAGATGAAATACCTCAGGACAGGTGCTAGGAGGCACAATGTGGGACAGATGAAGAAATGAGAACATACGAGCACAAGCCAGAGTTACTGCAATTGCAGAAAAAATCAAAGTGAATAGATTACTGTGGTTTGGTCACATTTGGAGAAAAGCAGAAGACAATCTGGTGAAGAAAATCTGGGACAGATGGGACGAAGGCAAGAGGAAATGAGGACACCTAACAAAGCAGAGGATAGATTGTGTGAGAGAAGAGTTAGTAAGCCTAATGCAGGGTGTATAAAATGACCTACAGGTGTACATGTCCCACATGTATAATTACTTTGATAGACTAAATCACATGTCAGAACATACCATGCCCTGTCAAGCTTTTCTGTCATGTGTGAGGCAAGAACCATGAAGCCATTCCACTCTTACCTCCATGGATGGTAGTCATTGTGGCCATGGACAGTCTAGATCATGTTCACACATTCTTTGCACTTCCACAGCTAAATATTTTGTGGAGGTGTCTATGACCAGTAAAAGATGCCCCCCCAAGGCCATGACAGACATGGCAGTGGCACATCTTATAATGGACATCATTCATGGTCACACAGCATGCCAAACAGCCCCCAGAAACACACACACACACACACACACACACACACACACACACACACACACACACACACACACACACACACACACACACACACACACATGCACACACACACACACGCAGTGCACACACACACACACACACACACACACACACACACACACACACACACACACACACACACACACACACACACACACACACACACACACACACACACACACACACACACACACACTTTCCAGTGACAGTAGTCGTTCACAAAACCTTTTATGTTAAGGCTCCCCTCCACTCAGAGCCCATACACACAACTAAACCTTTTCTATTTATTGTCCTAAATGCTCATACATTTCCCTGTGAAAAATATCCATACATATGTTTCTTCCCCCACCTGTGCAAATGATGATAGCCATGCCCTGTCCTTTGTACATTGTTGCTTGGTTTGCCTATGTATGATGCGCAGTGTGGCTAGCTTACACATCAATAAGCACAGTCTGGTGTTGGTTTTGCAGGTATCAGTTTAACTGTAGTGTATCTGCTTTACTCTGCTTTACTAGGTGGAAGCTGCTTCCTTGTTGCCAGTGCCACAGAACACTGTGGCCACCTCTGTCTAGCTTGATCACCCCCTGCTACTGGCTCCTCCAATGACTTATTGTCATCTGCCTCCACTGCCTGGTGTGCTGGGGACTGCTACTCCTGTAAGTGCCCCCACTCTGACATATGATATTGTCTAACACTGCACATACTAAAAATATTTTTACATGTTAGGATCTTACTGCAGTGCACCACTGGTGAATCCAGACAGTGAAATTCTGATTTCAGCAGTCCAAACACATGCTCAGTGATGTTCCTCGTTTGCACTTGGACATAGTTGTATCCCCTGGTCTGTTTCATTCTGTGGATTTCTGATAGGTGTCATCAGGCAGGTTTCCAAGGCATATCTAGCTTAACCAATTAAGATGCCCCTGGGGAAATTCACCCCTTACAAAACAGTGTTACAGGTCACAGGTGTGCCATATGTGGGGTTATAAGAACTGCTTTGAAGGCCTGCAGACATATTGTAGATGATATCCTGTGCCTATCAGACCACTTGGCAGTTGACAGAGTGATACTCTTTGTGGTTCATGTATCTGCTTCTCATTTCCACTGTGGGTCCAGTCTATGGTCCCCAGTAACTAAGGGAAATTGGCTATATCATACAAGTCCCACTTGTGTTCCTTCTCTCTTCTGACATACTTGAGTAACATATGCTCTGTCACATGCTATTTAATTGCTTCGGTTTCTCAATGCCATACATAAGCATGTGGGAAAGCAGGGCATTGAGAAGATAATGGACTATTCTTGAACCAGATGCCTGAAATACCCCCACTGTGCCCCCAATATGTCAATCGAGCAAAATCACTTAATGCAATGTAGCAACGTTCTCTGAATCGCAGCCCATACTGATTTCTGAACCGGGGAAAATAACAGCTATGTACTCAGTATTTGACAAACTTTGTGCAGGTCTGTACTAGTTAATTAATTAGTGGTAATTCTGAGGAATTGGGTTTTACTTCTCAAGTAAGTCAAGGTAAACATATTAAAACATAGCAAGGACTGTAGAATCTTTGATGTTTTTATGAAAAAAAACAAAAAATATATATATATACCATAAATAGAAACGTCTTTGCCTTAGCATGCAAGGATTATTTGAACTGCCTTTATGTGCAAAGAAGTTCTCTTTTAGCTTGGAACGCAGAGTTTCTGTTCTGCTATCTTTATCATTCCTACTCTGTGTATTATCTCTTGGAAGTGTCCTTTTCTGCATTCCTTAGTATAAAGTTTGTTAAAAGAGAAACCCTGATGCTAAGAAGCTCTGATTTTATTGGCCCTCTTCTCAATTTCCTTTCTATTTCTCCACAGTACATTCAAAGACAAGGAATATGTGGCTCAAGTCAAAGAAAAAATCGAGGCAAAGAAAATATACGATGAGGCAAGGAAGAAGGGGTATACAGCTGCTCATGTTGCTACAAAGTAAGATCTCGGTTTTAATTGTTTGCTTTTTACCAAGTAACTGGTTGAATTCCTCTGAGTAACTTTTTTCAAGTAAAATCCAGAGTAACGAGTATATAACCATCAGCAATATACTGACAACAGAAGTGCACAATAATAAAAAAGGGTAGGTGCATTATAGTTTGAACAGGTATATGACAAAATATATGGAGTTCACTATGGGTGCCTAAGGCAGAGGACATTCTAAAAAGGACTCTGCATCCTACCTGAAGGGAAAGATCAGGAAATCTACATCTTATACTCTAGCAAGAGCATAATCAAAGCTGTATGTTCAACTAATGACCTGTTCGATTCTCGGCTGGAGCGCCTTCTGTGTGGAGTCTGCATATCCTCGCGCAGACATACAGGTAGGTACGTGCATGAATGGGTGTGCCTTCTTTGAAGGTTGGGCATAGGGTTGGCAACTCAGCACCATAAAAATCCACTGCCAATCATTAGCAGACCGGAGTTCCGCTGTGGTGACCCCTAACCGGGAAAAGCCGAAAGACCATGTATATGCATACTTTGCATAACACACATCATGTTTTCAGTACAAGCAGTGCTACCTTTTACCTATAACATCATAATGGACATAATCATGTGATAATATGACTGGGACTCAAACTTCACCTCCACCTAGCACAAGAATCTTAGAAAGCATATGTACCACTGACCTGCAGAAAGTGACTAGGATCCATGCACTTCAGTGTCAAAGGATAACTGATTAATCCTTCAGTGCAGTCATACTAAATATTCATAGATATTGCACACACAGCATATGAGTGCAGGTGCACACACACACACGCAGACACACACACACACACACACACACACACACACACACACACACACACACACACACACACACTCACACACACACACACACACACACACACACACACACACACACACGCACACACACGCACACACACACACACGCACACACACACCTACCCTCTAGAATGGACCTGGGGTTCTCTGTTTCCTAGCCAGCTCACGTGCCCCTCATTCAGAATGTAGAATTTTTATAATCCTGTTACCCATGGGGTGCACAAAGGCTTTATATATAATGTTGCAATGTTATAAATGTATTTCTAAGGCCAAGTACCTCAGATGAGATCACTATAGGCCTTGCTCCACTCAAATCTTAGATATGGTATACCATATCACCATACCATAAGCCCACACTCTTTTGAAAACATACAAGATTTTGTTCCTCCTAAACTCATTCCCTCCAGTACAGCTCTTTTTTTTTTTTCAAAACAGGTTTATTGTTTTAACATATAAGAGAAATATCATAACAATTTTATACAGGTAATTAAAAATAGGTATTATTATAATATTCAACAAAACAACTAAAGTATTTACAAGGACATCCACTACAATTAGATCAATTAATTAAACTAAAATACCGTGCTATTGAAATTAGAATTTTTTTAACAAATTTTGTAAATTATCCCATACAATATAATATGATGTTTTTCTAGTTGTTCTCATTCTAATTGTGCCTATTTCCATATGGCACATTATATTCATAACATTTTTAAATTCATTGAATGAAGGAGGTGTATCTGAAATCCAATTTCTAGTTATTATTTTCCTGGCCACTGCTAGGATAGACCATAACAAGGGAAGCTTAATCTTTTTAACACATTGAGGTACAGGTGTGTTGAATAATATAAGAGACTTAGAAATAATGAAATTATCTGTAAAAAGAGCCTGCAAAATTCATTAATTGACTTCCAGTATTCTTTCAACTTCATACAGTCATAAAACATATGAGCCCAGTCAGCATTAATTTCTACATTACATCTCTTACATAGATTATCTTTATTATTTATTTTATTCATCATCAAAGGTGTATAAAAAGATCTATGTAAAAATTTCCATGTATAAAGTCTCCAGACAATGGAAGATGTAGTTCTATAAGCAGATTCCAATATATATTGTTTATCTTGTTGAGTTGGTGGGTCCCCATTAATAGAGGTGAAATAATTCCAGTATGAATCTACACTGTAAAAGTTTCTTGTCTGATAATTTTATGTATATATGAAAGTTTACCTTTATCAGAAACTTTATGCTGTAAATTTAATATCAAGTAATCAATCAGTTTTGGAATAGATTCTTTAACTGTTATAGACATTAGATCTATTCTATCAATGAGATGTTGTCTAAAGATCTGAACCTCTAACCAGCAAGTTTCTCTTAGATCAAATTCTTGTTTTAAGAAATCTAGATTTTTAACTTTATTATCAGATATCAGCTGATACCAGTACTTTAGATCATTATCTATAGCTAAATGAGCTCCTTCAGAAGTAGATGACATAAGCATACCCTGAGTATACATTATAGGGAATACAATAAAATTCCATTCCCTATACTTAGGGTGCATGAATATAAAGTTATGATAACTAATAATAATATTTAATGGGTAACAAACCATATGTTTAGGTGTAATAGGTGAAGTACAAAATTCCTTTAGCAACCACAACATGGAGTTATTTACAATCATATTTTTATGTGTTAAGGAGATTTTCATGAAGTGCATACTAATTAGCTCCCAATAATCTTTCCATTTTGCGATATATGACTGATCTATTAATAAAGTAATAACTTTTATAATAGAAGAGATAATATATAAATTAAAGTCTGGAAAAGAAATACCCCCTTGAGACCAGTATTAGTATGTTTCTTTAATGCAATCCTAGGTCTATTAGGTGCCCATAAGAAATTTAACATTAGTGTATTCAGTTTCTTGATAATTATTTTTGTAGGTGAAAGTATTATTGATTGTATTAAGTATAAAATCTTGGGGAATATTATCATTTTAATAATTGTAAGTCTCTCCTCCATAGTAAAAACATATTATTCCAGATATTAAAAGATTTTGTATATTAAGAAAACAGGTATTATAGTTATTATATATAATAGATTTAATATCTTTAGATAGTAGTATACCTAAATAAGTTATCTGACCTGAATTGGGTACATATTTAGTAAAATCACTAATGAGAATATTTTTCGTGTATATATAGGTAGTATTTTAGTTTTTCTTCATTGAATATTAAACCAGAAATACTTTTAAAATTCATCATTTTATCAAATAAAGACTGCATAGAAGAATTAGATCCTGCTGATGTAATTAGAACATCATCTGCAAAAGTTGAATTTTGATGTTGTATTTTCGTCTATTTCAAAACCCTCTATGTCAGTACTGTTTCTAATCAAATTAGCCCAAGGCTCCATTACTAAAGTGAATAATAGTGGAGAAAGTGGACATCCTTGCTTTGTACCTTTAAGAATGGGTATTTTTGTGAAACATATGTTCCTACCTTAATATAAGCCAGCGTTCCTTTGTATAAATGCTCAATTAAATTTACAAATGCATCAGAGAAGTTTGTGCATTTCAGTAAGGTAAACAGATAGTCCCAACTTACTGAATCAAATGCTGAACCTATATCAAGACTAATAAGTGTTAAATCTTTCTTTTCCTATTTGCAAAATCAATTAATGTTAAAGTTCTTCTTATATTATCAAAAGTATTTCTATTTACAATGAAGCCCGTCTGATCTATATCTATAATGCGGGATGATTGTCTTCAATCTATCAGCAAAAATACTCATAAACATTTTATAATCAACATTAAGTAATGAGATGGGTCGATATGAAGAACATCTAGTTGGATCTTTATTAGGTTTTAAAATTGGTGAAATAAATGTATATTGCCAAGATGGGGGGGTTATTAACTCAGTTTGGGCCAAAATAAAAACCTTATGTATTAATGAATATGTAGTTTTAGAAAGGATTTTATATATCTCTGGTATAATACCATCATTACCCGGTGCTTTGTTTGATTTAAGCTTATTTATTTGTGTAATAACTTCTGTATATGAAATACTCTTGTCCAATAGTTTAATCTGTTGTTTATTAAGCTTTTTATTCATGTTTGTGGTTATAAACTCATTTATTTTATCTTTAGGTTCCATGTTAATGTTGTTATGGTTAATCTTGTGAAAGTGATTTCTAAATTCATCCAGTATTTCTGGTATACTAGAAACATTCTTCTTTTTCCTTAGAGAAAATATTTCTTTGATATGGTTTTGTTTATTCAATCTTTTGTTTTATTTTTAAGTCTATGTAAGTATTTGGGGCTTATTGAATAAGACAAAACTTGTATTCTCTAAAGTTATTTTAACTTTATGAGTTAAAATTTCTTTGTATTTCTCATTTAGTTTGTTTATTTCTTCAATAACTTTCTTGTCCATAATATTTTCTTTATTATTATGTTTATAAGAGTCTAATTTACTTTGAATATCTAACAATTCCTTATCCCAAGATTTCCTTTTATTATTATACCATCTGATACTTTGTCCATATAGATATGATTTTAAGGCATCCCAAACATAGACAATGGAGACTTCAGGAGTATTATTTATGTCTAGAAAATGTTGTACTTCTGAAAGTATATATTCTTTATAGTCTTTTAGCTGAGTTAAGTATGCTGGTATCCTTTTGATCTGAACATTATGAGTATTTTTATCATGAATTCAAAAACAATTGAGTTATGATCAGATATAGGACATGAAATGATTTTGGAATTAATTAAATCTGTTACCATCTGGTTAGAAATAAAGACCCTATCTATTTTTGAATAAGTTTTGTATCTGTTAGAAAAAAGGTGTATGGTAATGATTTTGAATCTATCTGATTATTAATATCATTCAAATGATAAGAATTAGCAAAATCATTTAAATGTTTTGCATTAGATGTAATTCTTCTTTTCCTTATAGTGGTAGTATCACTTTCATGTAGTATACAATTAAAATCACTAGCTAAAATAATATCCCCTATAGAGAATGATATGATCTTATCAATATGATGTTTCACTGTATTAATACCAATTCCAGGTATCCAATATACATTAATTAAAGTGTAAGTCTTCCCATTAATTTGTATTGTAACCATACAAAACATTCCTTTGTCATCCTGAAAAGACTTAATGGTTTTAGGAATGGGCATACTTTTATTCCATAAAATAGCCACTCCTCTTTTTTTCTGAGTGTGCTCTGAACTAACCAATACTGTATACTTATTAGTGGCTAGTTTATTAATATCTTTTTTCAAGAGATGGGTTTCTTGTAGGAAGACTAGATTGGCCTTGTGTAAATTAATGTATCTTATTAGGCTTGCCCTTTTACACGGATTATTCAATCCATTAATGTTTAAAGAAATTCCTTTTAAAGATGTCATTTGGCATTTTTAAAACTCAAGAATCTTATGATCGAAATAACAAATAACAAGATAAATAATGTTACATCTCCTCTTTTAGGTGTACCTTTAAATATAGCTGTATTTATTAAATCTCTTATGGGATTTTGTATAGGATTCAATTTTGTTTGTAGTGACAATGAGTATACAAAATATATTGTGGATGTCAAAACTATATACATATAACAATGAACAAGTGAAAATAATGTAAGGATTAAACCTTGCATCCAGCCTGGAGTTGAAAACTCCAACTTAGAGTAGTATTTACTACTCAAGTTAACCCCCTACCCTAAGCAGCAGTATTTCAGCTACCACCTTATCAATTTAATACTAGTTATATTTAACTGAGGTTAACAGTTTTCAATTCAATTATCTATCAAGACAAAACTACACATTTGGTAAAACAGCATCATATAAACTAAAATAAACTTTTTTTTTTTAAACTGTTCATACTACTATATAGATCTATGTAATATATAACACTTGTATTCAAATAGCATTCAAATAATCTTGATGTTAGAAATCAAGAGGAGAGAAAATTAGGTTCTAACATTCATTTAAATCAAAAACTTTGGCTAATATGATTCAGACATTACATATATTAAGATGCATCTATTTTCTGTCATGTGAATACTATTAACAGCTTCCAAAAAAAAAATCTTGAATTGTTTGTATATGAGCATTTACTTAAACTCATTATTGTCAATAGAGTAAAATATTGTATTCATAAGAATTATTATAAATCATATTGCATAGTTATGCAAATTCTCAGAAACACTTGCATTATTAAAAAAAAAAAGCCATCACACACATACACACAGACACACACACATACATACACACACACATACACATACACACACACACACACATATATATATATATATATATATATATATATATATATATATGATCTCACTGAGTTATGTCCTTGTTGAGCACTATTCTACTTGCTGTCCCTAGAATAAATCTGTCTGCTTTATAGAAAATAATGCACAGCAAACACATTTTAGTAACGAGATTTTACAATCATGCTAACCTACTGCTTTAAAATATATCACATGACATTTCTTCCAGAATAGAATTATAAAATTGTTTATGCTTGTCAATCAGATGAATTAAATGGATTATAATAAAGTATATGTTTGGAACAGAAGTTTTTAACACAGATTATTATGCTGCTGTTAAGTAGATTTTCAAAAACATTTAAATAAATGTTTCATTTTCTATGCCTTCTAAAATAAGACATTTACTTACTACAAGAAAATACATCATTTAAACTCATTATAACTGACATTTTATGAATAGAGTATTTTTCCTGAATCTGTGGTGTGTCAGTATGATAACTAGGTCAGAGGTTATACTAACTGCTTTCAGTTTCTCTGTGAGAATTCTGTGAGTTGAAGCTTTTGAAGTAGTTCATGGACACTGTGCATGAGACAGCCCACATCCCAGATTGTCTCCCTTAACATTTTGTCGGGAAACTTATTAAAACTTGTGGCAAACATTCATTTTGTCAATAGAGTAAAATATTGTATTCATAGAAATTATTATAAATCATATTGGATAGTTATGCAGATTCTCAGAAACACTTGGATTATTATATAAAAAAAAAAAGCCATCACACTCACACACACACATACACATACACACACACACACACACACACACACACACACACACACACACACACACACACACACATATATATATATATATATGATCTCACTGAGTTGTGTCTTTGTTGAGCACTATCCTACTTGCTGTCCCTAGAATAAATCTGTCTGCTTTATACAAAATAATGCACAGCAAAGACATTTTAGTAACCAGATTTTACAATCATGCTAACCTACTGCTTTAAAATATATCACATGACATTTCTTCCAGAATAGAGTTATAAGATTATTTATGCTTATCAATCAGATGAATTAAATGAGTTATAGTAAAGTATATGTTTGGAACACAAATTTTTAACACAGATTATTATGCTGCTGTTAAGTAGATTTTCAAAACATTTAAATAAATGTTTCATTTTCTATGCCTTCTAAAATAAGACATTTACTTACTACAAGAAACTACATCATTTAGACTCATTATAACTGGCATATTTTATGAATAGAGTATTTTTCCTGAATCTGTGGTGTGTCAGTGTGATAACTATGTCAAAGGTTATACTAACTGCTTTCAGTTTCTCTGTGAGAATTCTGTGAGTTGAAGCTTTTGAAGTAGTTCATGGACACTGTGCATGAGACAGCCCACATCTCAGATTGTCTCTCTTAACATTTTGGCGGAAACTTATTAAAACTAGTGACAAACATTCATTTAGTAGTGTAAATGCATGTAAACATGACAAAACCTTCACAATGTATTCCACAGACCATTACAGCCTCTTACTTCTTTTCAGAAAGAGAAACAAATTGAATCACAGCTTGCCATTAAATCTTCAGATATTTTGACTGGTTATGAAACAAAACATTATAACTGACATATTTTATGAATAGAGTATTTTCCTGAATCTGTGGTGTGTCAGTGTGATAACTATGTCAAAGGTTATACTAACTGCTTTCAGTTTCTCTGTGAGAATTCTGTGAGCTGAAGCTTCTGAAGTAACTCATGAACACTGTGCATGAGACAGCCCACATCTCAGATTGTCTCTCTTAACATTTTGGCAGGAAACTTATTAAAAACTAGTGACAAACATTCATTTAGCAGTGTAAATGCATCTAAACATGACAAAACCTTCACAATGTATTCCACAGATCATTACAGCCTCTATGTAAGTGAAATTAAGCCCAAAATTACCAACAAGCAATAAAACTCAATATTCTTCTCCCAACTCAATTTTCATACAAATCCTATTATTCACTGTGTCCACACAATCAAAAGTATTTCTATATATTAATAAAGAAAAGAAAAAGAGAGTAGAAAATAAAAGGGAGTGAGGCAGAAATAAAAAAATGTAAGAGAAAGCTGTAAGAAGTATATACAATGGAATGTTACTTACTGTTTATATTAATAGAGTTAAAAATAAAACATATTATTTACTCTTATTTAGTTCTGATTATTATTAGTTAAAGCATAACAGATTATTTACAAACAGGCATAAGCAGTATAATCAAGAAAGTATAATTAGAAATAGCATTTGAAGAACTTATAAAAACTTTTACAAGGAATAAATATGTTATTATTCTATTAATGATATTTTCATTACTGTTCTCTCCCTGCCCTCCCCCACCCTTTACCCACTACATAATCTAAATAGAATGTCATTGTTTAAACAAAGAAAATAATAAAAGGAGAAGGAAAAAAAGGTAAAGATAAAAAAAAAAAGTATCAAATTACTAACCTTACTTCTTTTCAGAAAGAGAAACAAATTGAATCACAGCTTGCCATTAAATCTTCAGGTATTTTGACTGGTTATGAAACAAAACATTTCTTTGCACATAGAGAATAACTTTGATTAAATCTTTTCCAAAATATTTGTGGCTTTCTGGAAATGCAGGAACTATATTCAAAAGATTAATAATGAACTAAAATGATGAGAGAGAAAAAAAACATATAACAAATCATTTGTTTTTTAGTCTCTTCTTCTTCTCTGAAGTCTTCCATGAAGCTTCAGTTGCCAATCTCTTTAATGAAGAACTAGCCCATTCCATTTCTTCTATTTTATCCAAAATCCTTTTTCTTTGACAAACAGTAAAGCAGAGTCTAAATCATCGAAAACCTTAGGACCATCAGGAAGGAAGATTTTAAGCTTGGCAGGAAACAGAAGGTATGTTTTAAACTGTGCTTTTTTAAGCTCCCTTATTAGTGGCAGAAAAACTTTTCTTTTAGCTATTACCATGGAAGAATAGTCATTGTCAAAACGCACAGTTGTCTCATTAATCTTAACAGGAGCTTTAGCCCAAGCAGATTTAAGAACCATCTCTTTATCAAAAGATGATAGAAATCTAACTATAACTGATCTAGGATATTTTTTGTTAGAGTTAGTATTAGCTATAGATCTATGTGCTCTTTCGATACCAAAAGAGAATGCTTCTGGTAAGTCTAAAGTTTTAGGGAGCCAAGTTGTTAAAAAAGAAGTAATATTGTTACCTTCAATATTTTCTGGCAGTCCAAAAATCCTAACGTTATTGCACCTAGATCTATTTTCCAGGTCATCCAGCTTTGTTTTTAAATGTGTATTTTGTTTCAGCAGAAACTCAATGTTGATTTCCTCTTCTTGGATTCTATTTTCCATGTCATTCACAGCTTCTTCTATGCCTGTCATCTGGTTCTTCTGTTGTTGCAGGTCTGTATGTAACAGGTCTATTTGTTTTGTAGTTTTTTCTATGAAGGTGTCTATTTTAGTATCCATTTTATCAGTAAGTTGCTGGATTATAATTATCAGAGACTGAAGTTCTTTCTTGATGCTGGAGTCTTGAGAATTTGTCTTACTGGAACTCATTTCAGACTGATAAACTGACAGGAAAATTTCCACAGTGATTTCTGACAGGAATATTGTTAAGATTTCCTTTCTTTTTTAGATATAGTTCAAGAACTATATAAAACAAATGTATTTAGAAAGAAAATTACTTCAAAAATTAATTTTTTAAGTAATTAATTCCTGTCAGTGTAATGAAATTGGTGGAGCTGAAGAAATCTGCTGCTATCCTGTGTTCATCCTTGGCCACGCCTCAGTAGTACAGCTCTTTTGAGTGTGTACCTTTAACTCCCTTTTTAAAGGCTTGTGCCTTTAAAAAAATGAAGTTACCACCTTACAATTCTAACAAATACTCATTGATAGAGGTTAAATATCAATACAATTGTTTGCCATCATGCGTTCTTCAAGGTAAAATATTCTGATACCTTATATGTAACATGGTTTTGGAATTATTAATGCAAATATGAACAAGTAATATTTGACACCTAGGAGGCACAGTAGGAGGTAACTGCAGAAACGCCTGGGTGGCAGTATATTCCATCAAAGCTCCACTCTGAATAAAAAAAATGCTCCTAGTTCATAAGTAGTGACTAGGCTTGTAGTCCAGGGGACCATTGAAGATCTTACCCCAAATTCCCAGTTACCCCCAACCACTGTCTAGATAAGTGACTTACTCAAGGTCACAGTAGACAAATGTGAGATGTGTGAATCAAACTTTGTGCCATAGAAACTACAGCTCAAAGCCTTAACTGTCTCCACCAGCTGTCAGATTGCTGTCTTTAGCTATAACCATATTAGTTCCATTCCTAGTAACTTTTTCATGGATAAAAAAAGGCAGCTCCAAAGTACTACAGCTCTTCGCATTTTGTAAACATTTATATTCTCACCACCACTCTACTATTCTGGCATCCTCCTTTCACATCCACCTGTCTTTTTACTTACTCTGCCTCTCCATCCTGTCCACGTCCCTCTTCGATTAATCCTCATTGTCCTACAATTGATTCCCTCCTATCTACTTCCTAACCCTTATAGACCTACCATTGAACCAGGCGAGACATTCAGGTACTCTCACAGCCTACCTTAATATCATACCACCACATGTATCTGCAACAATATCCACCGACTTTGTTGATTCCTGCAACAGGACTTGTATAGCCTATCGCTCAGCTATTATACCTAAACGTGAAAAGTTTAAGTTCCTAGTCTCTGATTAATTCCTATATCCGCTGTGCACTCACTGAATGAAGTGTCCTATATAAATTTTGCTAGCTGAAAACTACTCATATGGAATGTTCTCATGTATCTACTCTGTATTGCTTGCATAATATCTTTGATTTGAGAATGATTACTTGTGTACTGTTTTTTCACCAGTTGTATAAGCTGCCAATAATATGTACTAAATGTCTTTATTAATGTAAATTTTGTATTGTATGTGAAATATCTTATATGTGGAGCTTTTCTCCCCGAGACTCTACTGAAAATGGGCACTTCTGGTCCAGTTGGACCATCCCGGTAAACAAATGCAAATAAATAAATAAGTAAGTTAATAAATAAATAAATATGCCCACATCAAATCAACTCTATGCATCCTATAAAACGCAAGTATAGTTTCAGCTTTTTCAGTAACTAGTACCCCTCATGCCATGGATTTTTCTGAACCTGTACCTTTCCTACCACATTAATTTGTAATTTAGAATGCACACAAAACCCACTGCTGTACTTCATTACAGGTCTTACTGAGGATTTGTATATTGTTATCAGTTTCTTCTCAGCCCCAATGGACATCTCCCTAAATGTAGTGTGCATAGTAGTATAACATGATCTCAGGACCTTATTTATAGAGCCAGAAAAGTGAAAATCATTGTCAATGAAAATGTCAAGGTTCTCATATTGACATAGTCTGCATTTTTTCTCTGCCCAGCATTTGGGCTGTTGGGGAAAAACTGGCATAAATTCATGAAATAAGAGGAGGACTAGTATGGCTCACTGAGGAACACTTAATTGATTTATATTTCCTTGGATCTTATTGCATGAATACAAACCCAAACCTTCCTATTATCTGGTCAATTAGCAATCCATCTAATAGGTTCATAGGTTCATAGGTGTGTACTAGGCTAATGGCCCTGGAGCCTTTACAAGCCTAGCCCATAGGATTACCCTGGCATTGTGCCACCTGACATTAGTTTGCAGTGCTTCTGTTGAGTAAACCCTCTGGAGTGATCCCTGGAGTGAATTTTCTATTTCCCATCCACTCATCAAGATTGCTCTTGAAGAGGGCCAGTGAGGTGCTCTGCTTGACATGTATGGGAAGTCTATTCCATAGCATGGGCAGTCTCTGGGTTATGAACCTGTCCCTCCAGCATGTTCTGTTGATCATGGTAATGAGGTTGAGGTCTCTGAAGTGTGTGGTGCTGAGGGATTGGAATTTCTTTAGATGTAGCATTCCAAACAGAGCTGGGTCAGACATGGCTTCATAAGTCAAGCAGAGATCGCCTCTAAGTAGGCGATATGAGACAGAGAATAGTTGGAGTTTTCTGAGTCTGTCCATATAGGACAAGTATTTAAGGCCTAGGATCCTCTTTGTGAGGTACTTTTGCGGCCTCTGCAGTTGTTGCAGGTGTCTAGTGAGGTACATGCCAAATGGGGCATTCTACTCGATGATTGGCCTAATGAGGGAAGAGTAGAGGGAGACAATGACCTCTTTCTTCCTGGATGCAAAACCCTTAGTAATGAGATGTGCCACACAGAAGGACTTTCTGACCACAGTGGCAATGTGGTGGACAAAAGAGAGGTTGCTGTCAACCTGTGTTCCCAGGTCTCTTATAACACCTTCTGTGTTCAGTGGACTACCATCAATGTGGTAATTCATGGGAAATGTTTTTTTTCCAAAGGGGATGATGACACAATTTTTGGCATTGAGCTTAAGGTCATGGTTCTGACACCAATTGTTGGTCTCAGTGAGGCCTTTCTGTAGGATGTCAATATCATTTGGGGAGTTAATAATAGCTCCCAACTTGCAATCGTCTGCGAACTTTGTCAGCCAGAGTCCCCTTGTGCAGATACCAAATAGGAAAGGACCCAGGACCGAACCATGTGGGACTCCACTCATGACTGGTCAGCAGTCTGACTTGGTGTCAGCTACTTTCTGTGAGTTCTATCTGTGAGCCAGTTTGCAACCCACCTAGTGATATAGGGGATACTGCCAAGCTTAGGGAGTTTTTCTATGATTCCTGGGTGGGGAGTGGTATCAAAGGCCTTGGCCAAACCAAGGTAGGCTGTATGAACCACCTTGCCTTCATTCACAGCTGACTCAAGGAAGTTGACCAAGTTGAGCGGGCATGATCTGCCCTTCACTAAACTAAACTGTGTGTTTCCACAGAGTTTGGAGAGTCCGTATATCCTTGTTTATTAGGTCCGTGATGATGCGTTCCATAGCTTTGCATATCAGACTCATCAGGCTAATGGGGAGATAGTTCCCAGGGTCTGTAGTTGCTCCTCCTTTGTGGAGAGTGATGACTGCAGCAGTGCGCCATTCGGTAGGGACAAAGCAAAGCCTGAGGTGAGGCTGTGACTGAATAGGGCACACAGGTGAGGTGCCATTTCACTCTGTAGTTCATGTAGAACACAGCCAGGGATATTGTCAGGTTCCATAGAAGCTGTATTCTTGGCCTTGGACAGTGCTGTTTTAACCAGTGCAGCTGTAATACTGGGTGCCTGGCAATCTACTGGTATTGTGACTGGTCCTTTGGGGGTGGGAGGGGTAAAGTTGGCACTGAATCTGTCGGCCAGTATATTGTCAATATCTGTTGGCCCAGTATAGGAGGTACCATTGTGCAGTAGATCAGAGCAAATCTGGGTATTGCCGTGGAGATTCTTTATATAACTATATAAGGCCTTGTGGTTGTCTTTACTATCTGCTGCAGTTTTGTTTTCATAGCTAACATTAGAGGATTCGATGAGGGATCTCAACTTTTTGTTGAGGCTGATAAAGGAGCTTTTCCAGTCTTGGGACTTCACCTTATTCCACATCAGTTTCTTCCCTCTGTTGTAGAGTTTGTTTATGGCAGGGGACCACCAGATTGGCTTCCTCTTTGGAGGACAGTGTCTTGGTTCTATCGGGTTTGGCGAGATCCATGCATTTGTGTACATGTTCGTACAGTGCATTGGTGTATGATTCGGTGGTCATGCAACTATTCTCCATTTGAATGGATACATGGTGGTTACCTTTGTGGGGCGGGCGGAGGGATGTGGATTTCCAAGGTGATTAGTTTGTGGTTGGATCTAACCAGGGTGGAGTTGACTATTGATGTACAGCAACTGTCACCCATGTTAGTAATGACCAGGTCAAGGATGTTGCTACATCTAGTGGGTGTAAGAACTAGCAGGTCCAGGGCATTGGAATTAATGAATTCCAGGAACTGTTGGGCAAGTGTATTGGTACATGAGTAGTTTTCCCAGTTAATGGTGGGTAGTTGAAGTCACCCAGTATGAGAGTGTTAGGTTGGACCCTAATATTCTCCAGGGTGCTTAGGAATATGGAGTGTGAGTCTTGGGACATGGTTGGGGACCTGTAGCAGGCTATGACCTGAATCACTGTCTTTTCCAATGTTAGCTACACCTGAATTCTCTCAGATGCGTTATGTTGAGCTACCAGTCTGGAGGTGTGCACATTCTTTATGAATATGGAAGCACCACCACCTTTTGAGCTTTGGTCCAAGTTCTGGGGCCGAATGGTGTGGAATGAGTTATAGCCTTCTAGTGCAGGGATGCTTTCTGCTGCCTTGAACCAGGTCTCTGTTACAGCACAAATGTCAATGTTCCCCATTTTAAGGAGTGCTTTGAGTGCGTGCATTTTGAGATTTAGACTTCTAGCATTGAGCAGCATGACCCTCAGATTGCATTTGTTTGTAGCTGCTATGGTGGTAATTTGATCATTGGAACACCCCCTAAAATAGGCACTATAGGGGTGACAAGAGCCTTGGCCAGTATCCAGAAGCCAAGGAGTGACAGATGCAGGCCATCTCTGGCAAACCATCGAGGTCTGTCAGTCATGTCATCCCAGGCAGACAGATACTGGATCCCCTTAGAATGTCACCAGGAACTTAGCCAATTGTTGAAATCAATCATTTTCTGTTTGTACTGTGGTGTCATTTTGGGTGATGTTAGGATGCTGCTCAGGGCCTGGGTCATACCTGCCTGGGCTACATAATCCGAGAGCTCCTCCATGTCTCTTCTCATGTAGTCCAGGGAGGTACATCTCAGGTCATTCACACCCTCATGTACAATGACAGATTCATATTTGTAACTGTTGTCGAGGGACCTGAGTGCATGCATTATGTGGTGGATCCTGGCGCCTGACAGACGGCTGACTGTTACTTTCTCCTTATTCAACCTAGTGAGTGGAACATCAGTGTGCCTCACTATCGAGTCACCTATGACTAGTGTGTTGGGCATGCTGTTTTGCCTTAGGGGCTTTGGTGGAGTGGCACACTGTTTAAGAAAGCTATGTTTCTCATGATTAGTGTTGTGTTGTGGTGGCTGAGTGTGTTTCTTCCTTGGAGGTCTCTGCTGTTTGGGTAGATTTTTATTGAGAGCCTCCACGAAGGTGGGTGTGTGGTTTGTGTTTTTATCTGAAGGCAGTGCTGGTGTGTGTTCTGGAGGGCTATGTGTTCCATGTGGTGTGGTGCAAGTGTTGACCTTCTCGTCTTGACCAGCTTTTCCGGTCTTGGCTGGAGAGTGCGTGGCTTCCAATTTGTATATATAAGTGCATCTCCTGCAAGTCTGAGTGTTGGGAGGTAAGAGAAGAGGGTTTCAGTGTACATGAGGCAGTTGCTACATTTCCTCAGGATGCCCAAGTTCACCAGGTTAATAGGAGAAAGCATAGGGGGAATTGACCTTTAGACATGCCTGGAGGGGTGGGCATTAATAATAAGTACTGGAGCTGTTTCCTTGTAGAATGTTTAGTGCTGGTAACACTTTTGTACGAATACTTGTTAAATTTCCATTATGGCAAAGATTTCAAAATATAGTTTGGGGAAACAAAATCAAAGGCCTTAACGAAGTCAGCATGAATTGCTTAACTAGCAGCTATTCATGTCAGTCCTTTATTATTTCTGCATAAAAACTAAATTCGTAATGGTGGATCTCACATAAGTAAAGCCATGCTGGTGTATATCACAATAAACTTGGAATTCTGATTCCATCAATATTCCTAGTATAAGATGTTCAAACGTTTTACCAATTATGCTTAGACTTATTGATGTAAAATTATCCACATCGTGTGAAAGCCCAGTTTAGGTATTGGAATAATATTAACATCTTTCCAATAAGAAGAGACATGCCATCATACTATGTTGGAATAAATAGGTTAATTGTTCCAGTACTGCCATCTTATTACCCTTTCGGAGTAATCAAAAAGAAAACATTTCAGTAGTAAAAAATAACTAAAAGTCTTCAAAACCGCACTCAATGATTCCTGTTTAAATACCCACTTAAAGCAATATACCTCAAAATACTTGTTAAAACTTAAGTCAAATAGAACCATAAAGTGAACATTAAATATAAAACCAATACTAATAATAAAAATGTGTTTATAGAAATGCTTTATAGTTCGGCTGCCCTTAAATGCCTCAAGTGGACCTATAGATATAATTTTAATTCACTCTGGGATGGTGTGAGCACTAAGTCTCAACTGCCAAAGCAGCAAAACATTTCTAGCATTGAGATTTTGAACCCATGGGATAATGTTGATTATAGGGTCACAGGTTGCCATCGTCTTTCTGTTTCCCATAGTGATAATCATGATATGAACTTTTCTGTTTAGGTAAACCAGGCATTTGACTTCAAAGTACCTAATACTCAAGCTGATGGACATTTTCTAACATTGGAAAAGATGCTGAAAGACAAAAGGTAAAAGACTAATCACTGTTTTCTATTGGAAATCATTGTTGGCATGATTTCTTAGTGTGATCCAGAGCTGATTCACTGATTTTAGGGGATTTCTCCATTCTTTAAGTTGATGCAGCCATACAGTTGGTATATTGTGTTGCAGGGTGTGTGTGGGGGGCTTGCCTCCGCATCAGGGGGCGTGGGGGGGGGGGAGTAGTTCTCCCCTGTAAAATATAATTAAAATTGATTTTTTTATTCTGCATTTTGCCCAATTTTTTTTCATCCTTTTCACTCATTGGCTTTCAGTTAGTCATTGTTTCATAGTTGAACAGTTTAGAAATAGCTAAGACAACTAAACATGTTTAGTAATTATGGGAAGTTAAACACTTAAATGTAATTTTTCCTAAAAGTGGTTTGTATGATTAATGTGGCATAAACAATTTAACTGTTAACCAAAAAAAAGCACTAGATGTGAAACTATGGAATATTTTTAGGTGGAGTACATTGCCAGTAAAGCACTGGATTTTACTTCATGAAGCTTGTAAGAACCACATCAACATAAAAACATTAAATAAACAGTGCTGCGTGGGTTAGTAATGTGAGCTTAAATATTTAATGTTTTTTCTACACACACAGATTTACAAGCAGAGATTAGCCAGGCTTAAAATAATATAGTTTGTTTTCAGGAAAGAAACAATTTACTACATGATTAATTTCAGTTTCTAAAAAGCATAAACTGTCAAATTTCAGAACTTTTCATCAAAGTCAGGTCAGCAGTCCATAGCAAAACAGAGAAGCACTTTGGCCCAATGGTTATACATCATATAGTGAGCCTTATAAATGATTTATTTATTCGACTTCCTGACTTAATATTCTGGTTAAGACAGTTTGAAAATATAACTGCTCACTGCAGAACTCTCAACCAGTTAGAGTGTTTCAGTGCAATAACAAGCTATCCTCTATGAAGCATCTGCACTATTGTGTTGGTCCTTTCCATGCTAGAAGGTCAGACCAGGTTATGCTGTGGTGCTGCAGGATGACTGATGTTGGTCCTTTCCATGCTAGAAGGTCAGACCAGGTTATGCTGTGGTGCTGCAGGATGACTGATTTTGGCAGAAAAGAAAAATATGGTATGTTAGTTTATCAATAGCAAATCTGCCAAATTTTGGTAGATCAAAAAAAAAAAAAAAGATCAAAGAAAAGGTCAAATAAAAGATGCTGACAACTTTCAAAGACAGTGGAGTTTTCTCTTTTCTTCACTGTTGTGCAACCTCGGAGTAGGTATAATTTCAGGAAGCATGAGTGTCCCTCCATATGTGGAGTTTACGGGCTTTGCCATTGCAAAAAAAAAATACTCCTTTAGGGTTCACCATAGGGCTGTTTATGACCATTGGCTAAGGACAAATCAGGAAGAAAATCCAGGAAGTGATGGTTAATAAAGTATGTGTGAACCAAATTATGCTGCTGTTTTTCATCGTCAAAATTATGCTACTGTTTTCCATTATCAAAATAAGTGGCTATTTTGTATTTTAGTGGGAATCCAAACTAAATATCAGAAGAAAAGAGGATTTAAAGCTCTATTAATTAGTTTGACTTTATGATGACTTTTTGTAGAGTCAAATATCAGTTTGGTAGAAGTTTGTTACTAACCAAACTGGAGTTTACATTGTTGAATCTGTCCTGGTCTAAATTTGTTTATATAGCTACTAAGAATGCCTATGGTGCATGTGCCATGGACTTCTTTTGTCTTTAGTGCCTGAATTTGTGGATTTATTTTGGTGAATCAAGTACAGAAATAACAGTAGTAAGTGTCATGTTCAGCTGCATAAAGAAAATAGTAAACAGTATGCAAACTGGTGATGATATAAATTACTTTATATCAGAAATAAGTTAAGGCCACCTGATGAACATTGGTTTATTATTTTATGCAATCAATAATTGCATTTCCCAGAGCTGAAGAACAAGAATTGGAACAGCGGAATGCAGTGAAAGGAAGCCTTTCTAAGCTTTTAAGAGACATTCATAAAAAGGTTGTCACTAAGAGGGGGGAACAGAAGTTGAAAGTCACATAATACAGTGATGAAAAACAAGAAAATTCTAATGATTTTATATATATATATATATATATATATATATATATATATATATATATATATATATATCAATCAGAAAAATGAGAGTACCTGTGGAGATACTCTTGTGAACACCCTCTTCCATGATCCCACTTCACCTCATTTAGTAAACCCCCAGTAATTTTTTTTAAATTTCTATCAGCATTATAGGAACTACTTCCATTCTTACTTCTCTTGTACTGCATCATTACTAAGTGCCTTATAGAAAAAGAAAAAAATGCCCTACTATTTATCCTCACCACCTTATTGAAATATTTATTAAGGAATTGTCATTTTCCTAGCATTTCCTTCTTTCATTTGCTAAATAGCTGTAACAACTTCACCCTTTTGAACTTCACCTACTTGTCTCCTTAGTGATTTCTGCCGATTCCAAACCACAGGTCTCACTCTCTTATCTGTCCGTCCCTTTCCTTCCTTCTCTGAACTGCAGCTCTCTTCTATGTAATTTGTAGAATTTTGTAAATTCCTCTACCACTTTTCTTCTCTCCCTTGTTCTACTCATGTCTGCTCCTCTCAGTTTCCTTTCATTCTTTCCTACAGTTGCCCCTTAAACATCCGTGCAAGTAGCCTGCCCAGCTTATGTCCTAATCCCCACACCTGTCTATCCATCTTCCTATTTTTGCCATAGTGTCACCCTCCCTCCACTTTCCTGTTTTCCACTCGATGACATGGAGCTTCCTCCTCTTCTTGTACTCCCTTTAACTATTCCTTTGTGTCCATGATTCCTGTTTTCCACTCGATGACATGGAGCTTCCTCCTCTTCTTGTACTCCCTTTAACTATTCCTTTGTGTCCATGATTCCTGTTTTCCACTCAATGACATGGAGCTTCCTCCTCTTCTTGTACTCCCTTTAACTATTCCTTTGTGTCCATGATTCCTGTTTTCCACTCAATGATGACATGGAGCTTCCTCCTCTTCTTGTACTCCCTTTAACTATTCCTTTGTGTCCATGATTCCTGTTTTCCACTCGATGACATGGAGCTTCCTCCTCTTCTTGTACTCCCTTTAACTATTCCTTTGTGTCCATGATTCCTGTTTTCCACTCGATGACACAGAGCTTCCTCCTCTTCTTGTACTCCCTTTAACTATTCCTTTGTGTCCATGATTCCTGTTTTCCACTCGATGACACGGAGCTTCCTCCTCTTCTTGTACTCCCTTTAACTATTCCTTTGTGTCCATGATTCCTGTTTTCCACTCGATGACACGGAGCTTCCTCCTCTTCTTGTACTCCCTTTAACTATTCCTTTGTGTCCATGATTCCTGTTTTCCACTCGATGACATGGAGCTTCCTCCTCTTCTTGTACTCCCTTTAACTATTCCTTTGTGTCCATGATTCCTGTTTTCCACTCGATGACATGGAGCTTCCTCCTCTTCTTGTACTCCTTTAACTATTCCTTTGTGTCCATGATTCCTGTTTTCCACTCGATGACACGGAGCTTCCTCCTCTTCTTGTACTCCCTTTAACTATTCCTTTGTGTCCATGATTCCTGTTTTTCACTCGATGACACGGAGCTTCTTCCTCTTCTTGTACTCCCTTTAACTATTCCTTTGTGTCCATGATTCCTGTTTTCCACTCGATGACATGGAGCTTCCTCCTCTTCTTGTACTCCCTTTAACTATTCCTTTGTGTCCATGATTCCTGTTTTCCACTCGATGACATGGAGCTTCCTCCTCTTCTTGTACTCCTTTAACTATTCCTTTGTGTCCATGATTCCTGTTTTCCACTCGATGACATGGAGCTTCCTCCTCTTCTTGTACTCCCTTTAACTATTCCTTTGTGTCCATGATTCCTGTTTTCCACTCGATGACATGGAGCTTCCTCCTCTTCTTGTACTCCTTTAACTATTCCTTTGTGTCCATGATTCCTGTTTTCCACTTGATGACATGGAGCTTCCTCCTCTTCTTGTACTCCCTTTAACTATTCCTTTGTGTCCATGATTCCTGTTTTCCACTCGATGACATGGAGCTTCCTCCTCTTCTTGTACTCCCTTTAACTATTCCTTTGTGTCCATGATTCCTGTTTTCCACTCGATGACACGGAGCTTCCTCCTCTTCTTGTACTCCCTTTAACTATTCCTTTGTGTCCATGATTCCTGTTTTCCACTTTCGATGACATGGAGCTTCCTCCTCTTCTTGTACTCCCTTTAACTATTCCTTTGTGTCCATGATTCCTGTTTTCCACTCGATGACATGGAGCTTCCTCCTCTTCTTGTACTCCCTTTAACTATTCCTTTGTGTCCATGATTCCTGTTTTCCACTCGATGACATGGAGCTTCCTCCTCTTCTTGTACTCCCTTTAACTATTCCTTTGTGTCCATGATTCCTGTTTTCCACTCGATGACGGAGCTTCCTCCTCTTCTTGTACTCCCTTTAACTATTCCTTTGTGTCCATGATTCCTGTTTTCCACTCGATGACACAGAGCTTCCTCCTCTTCTTGTACTCCCTTTAACTATTCCTTTGTGTCCATGATTCCTGTTTTCCACTCGATGACACGGAGCTTCCTCCTCTTCTTGTACTCCCTTTAACTATTCCTTTGTGTCCATGATTCCTGTTTTCCACTCGATGACATGAAGCTTCCTCCTCTTCTTGTACTCCCTTTAACTATTCCTTTGTGTCCATGATTCCTGTTTTCCACTCGATGACATGGAGCTTCCTCCTCTTCTTGTACTCCCTTTAACTATTCCTTTGTGTCCATGATTCCTGTTTTCCACTCGATGACATGGAGCTTCCTCCTCTTCTTGTACTCCCTTTAACTATTCCTTTGTGTCCATGATTCCTGTTTTCCACTCGATGACATGGAGCTTCCTCCTCTTCTTGTACTCCCTTTAACTATTCCTTTGTGTCCATGATTCCTGTTTTCCACTCGATGACATGGAGCTTCCTCCTCTTCTTGTACTCCCTTTAACTATTCCTTTGTGTCCATGATTCCTGTTTTCCACTCGATGACATGGAGCTTCCTCCTCTTCTTGTACTCCCTTTAACTATTCCTTTGTGTCCATGATTCCTGTTTTCCACTCGATGACACGGAGCTTCCTCCTCTTCTTGTACTCCCTTTAACTATTCCTTTGTGTCCATGATTCCTGTTTTCCACTCGATGACACGGAGCTTCCTCCTCTTCTTGTACTCCCTTTAACTATTCCTTTGTGTCCATGATTCCTGTTTTCCACTCGATGACACGGAGCTTCCTCCTCTTCTTGTACTCCCTTTAACTATTCCTTTGTGTCCATGATTCCTGTTTTCCACTCGATGACATGGAGCTTCCTCCTCTTCTTGTACTCCCTTTAACTATTCCTTTGTGTCCATGATTCCTGTTTTCCACTGGATGACACGGAGCTTCCTCCTCTTCTTGTACTCCCTTTAACTATTCCTTTGTGTCCATGATTCCTGTTTTCCACTCGATGACATGGAGCTTCCTCCTCTTCTTGTACTCCCTTTAACTATTCCTTTGTGTCCATGATTCCTGTTTTCCACTCGATGACATGGAGCTTCCTCCTCTTCTTGTACTCCCTTTAACTATTCCTTTGTGTCCATGATTCCTGTTTTCCACTCGATGACACGGAGCTTCCTCCTCTTCTTGTACTCCCTTTAACTATTCCTTTGTGTCCATGATTCCTGTTTTCCACTCGATGACATGGAGCTTCCTCCTCTTCTTGTACTCCCTTTAACTATTCCTTTGTGTCCATGATTCCTGTTTTCCACTCGATGACATGGAGCTTCCTCCTCTTCTTGTACTCCCTTTAACTATTCCTTTGTGTCCATGATTCCTGTTTTCCACTCGATGACATGGAGCTTCCTCCTCTTCTTGTACTCCCTTTAACTATTCCTTTGTGTCCATGATTCCTGTTTTCCACTCGATGACACGGAGCTTCCTCCTCTTCTTGTACTCCCTTTAACTATTCCTTTGTGTCCATGATTCCTGTTTTCCACTCGATGACACGGAGCTTCCTCCTCTTCTTGTACTCCCTTTAACTATTCCTTTGTGTCCATGATTCCTGTTTTCCACTCGATGACATGGAGCTTCCTCCTCTTCTTGTACTCCCTTTAACTATTCCTTTGTGTCCATGATTCCTGTTTTCCACTCGATGACACGGAGCTTCCTCCTCTTCTTGTACTCCCTTTAACTATTCCTTTGTGTCCATGATTCCTGTTTTCCACTCGATGACATGGAGCTTCCTCCTCTTCTTGTACTCCCTTTAACTATTCCTTTGTGTCCATGATTTCTGTTTTACAGTCACTCTCCTTCTCTACTGTGTAACCAGCAATTATCATTTCCCATTCAACCTTCGAATCCATTGTTCTATCTCACCTTTTTCCATGTATCCATTATCCCCTTAGTCACAGACTCTTCTTCCACCTTATTCTCCCTTATCTCCTTCTCCACTTGTCATAACCACATATTATTAACTTCAACAGACATTAAACGATCAGTGCATCATTTTTAATATCAGAAGGCTTTGGAATGGTTTCATGGTTAAAATACAATAAAAACAAAACCAAGTAAAGGCTAATAAATAATGTAATACCAAAAGTTGATTTAGACATATTCAGCTTAAAAAAAAAAATATATATATATATATATATATATATATATATATATATATATATATATATATATGTTTAGATGACATCAGGTTAATTAATCTTAATAATAATTATCAAACAGAATTTCATGTATATGAGTTTTGAAGCTAGATTACATCTCAAAAATGGCTTTATTACCTAAACTGCTTTACCCATTATATACTATATCTTTAACATTTATTAAATAACTAATTAAAGACATGTAAAACATTAACAAGCTTCTTAGGTTTCCTGAAAACCTGAATTAGTATACATGAATCATATTAGATCTTAGAGCAAAGGAGGAATTACATTTCCTAATATTAAAACATTTACCCAGGCAGATATATATATATATATATATATATATATATATATATATATATATATATATATATAGGGTCTATATCATTTCATTGAAAACTCATTTCATTGAAGCTTAATTCACTGACACATATTCACTGAAAGCTCACTTCACTGAAAACCCATTTCACTGAAACTCATTTTGTTAAAGGGTATATATGACCTATTCCCCACTGTTTTACAATCCTGGAGTTAATATATAAAGTAAGGGGGTGTGGGGAGCACAGCCCCCACATTCAGGGGGTGCACATAAATTGGTTATATGTTGTCTTCTCGAAGAATGTTTTCATTACACTTGTAAATATCCATCTATATGCTTTAAAATATGTACAATATGTGGAGAATTTACGCATGGAAAACTTTGTATAGAACAATCTACACCGTGATAGATTAAATAAAGTGACTAAATCAACTAATAATAAATGCTGGATATATAAATCTCTTAAAGCCATATGGAAACATATTTGACTGTTCACTCGTTCAAGTATATTGGCTGAAAATTCAATTATCTATCAAGTGAAATAACACTGTACTTACTAAAGACAGGGTTCGTTATAATACTCTTATTTCAATTATTTCAATTATCTATCAAGTGAAATAACGCTGTACTTACTAAAGACAGGGTTCGTTATAACACTCTTATTTCCTCACATATAAAAAGGAACCTTTTTTTCTCTTTTTTGTACTATTTTAGCAGTTGCAAGGAAGAGAGTAACAACAAAGTGGTTGCAATAAGCAGCACCCCTATGTACAGAACTCCTTGCATTTCTAAGATTGGTTCATAGCAAATAAGTATACCTAATCCAACTGAAATCTCCATCAAAAATAGTAAACTGAAGTTCTAGATTTGTTGGAGAAATGTTAAATGGGCTGATTTAGATATTCTTTTTCTTTTAAGCATATTTCAATTAATACTATTTTATACGAGTTACAGGTTTCAGAATGCAAGATATAAATAACTGCAATAAGGCAATGATATGTATATTGCATATAGCTGTAAGTTTGTTTAATAGCAGTTTACATATCTTGCTATTGTTCAAAATTTAGATGATGATAATAAACGTATTCTTTTTTTAAATAATCTGTTGCATGTGTAAATGGAAATTAATATGTGTATATGTTAAGATCTTAAATCATCATCACCCCCCTTTTCCCATTTTCTACATGGGCTCAGGGTGATGTGTCAACTATTGCCATCTCTCTCAGTTCAGTGCCACTCTCTTGCCTTTGTCCACACTCATACCTTACTGCTGCAGGTCTTCTTTCACACAATCCATCTATCTCTTTGCTGGATGCCCTTGTATCCTCTTGCCTTCTTCCTGTCTGTCCCAAATCTTCTTCACCAGATTGTCTTCTGCTTTTCTACACGTGTGTCCAAATCTCTGTAGTCTGTTCTCTTTAGTTTCTGCAATTGGAGCTACTTTAGCTTCTGCTGTTCATCATTTCTTGGTATTTCCCACAGTGTGCATCCTACCACCCATCTCATACACTTCATTTCCATCACCGCTAACTTCCTCAACTGCTCTGCCTTTCCTACCCAGGTTCCAGTACCATACTGTAGTACTGGTCGCACCACTGTTGCATGTACCTTACTTTTCAGCTTCTTTGCCATTCTTCTGTCATGCACTATACCTGACAGTTGGCTGCAACCTCTCTGATTCTAGCTTTGACCTCTTCATTCAGACTTCTCTTCTTCTCAGCCACCACTCCCAGATACTCAAAACTATTAACCTGTTCCACTATCTGTCCTTTTATTTCAATTCTCAGCTTCTTCTGATTTCACCCATTTGCTGCCATTACCACTATCTTATCTATACTCATTCGCATCCCATAGGCCTTCAGTTTTCCATTCCTCTAACCTTTGCTGAAGTTCTTGCTCAGAGTCTGCCTGTAATGCCACATCGTTTGCATAAAGCAGCTTTGTTGATCTGTCTACTCCGACCTGTTTGCTAATGTAGTCCATTACCAGTACAAAACAGTAGTGGCCTCAGAGCTGAACCTTGGTGCACACTCATTTCCACTGGGAATCCCACCATGAGATAGCACACTGTTCATACTTGAGTCATTGGATCATTGTACATAGCCTACACTAATTCTACCAATGTTTCTGGGACTTGGCCCATGGAATACTTCCACCCCTAAGCCCTGTTTTCTTTTGCTGTTGCTTGTCATACCTGTGGTCCCTATGGAAGAGGTAGCAACAAATGGCTCAGTCCCAATCACCCTGGTCTAGCAACTCTGTCAGTTGGACGGCATTCCAAAAATGGTCTGCCAGTGTCATTGCCAGAGCTTAGTCTTTCTGTGCTGAAGGACCTAGTTTACACATGACAACTTCTTACCTGCAAATCTTACATATATACAAATATTTCAAGAATGGGCATTAATTGCCTTATAGCCTGCCAATATACAAAAACAGTTGTTCTTATACTAAGTGTACAGGCTGTTCTTCAAACTATCTAAACTAGTGCTTGCTTTAATGTAATTTGGTGGTTTATTTCATACATGAGCTGTCCTTTTGGAGAACCAATTAGTACACTTCACATTCCTATAGAATCTTCTACATAGGCTGTCTGATGATCCCCTACTATTTTTTGGTAACCCCAAACATTCCCAAAGGTGGTTGTCTCTAAATGTCCTATATACCTGAATAAGGTTTCCTCTTAAATATCTGTATGAGACACCTTACAAGTTCAGGTATATTAGACTTCATAATAACTTACATTTTCACACCCATGGATGTCCTCAGTATATTTCTGCTGTACTCTTTTGGGTTTAGTTATGCTTGTTTTCTTATAAGGTTAGTTTCCATATTGTTATTTCATACTCAAGTTTGGGTCTAAAGTAACTAACAAACAATAACCTCATAATTTCTGATTTTCTAGACTTTATAAATCTTTTAATACAATATGTGGTTCTATAACTATCACTAGCCAGTTGGTTGATATGATTAGAAAAACTCAAAGATGGATCTTCTCATATACCCAGGTCCTTAAAATTAATTTGCAGCTTCAATCACTGTGTGCTTTATTAAATACTCACCTTTTAGTTGATGTCTCCCAAATCTCTCCTGTTTAGTTTTCATGCATTTATCAGCATATTATTCTCCTGTGTCCAAATGATCAATTTACTGAAGTTCTTTTGCAGACATGCCCTATCTGTAACACATGTAATCAGTTTACCCAAGTTCAAGTCATCTGCATACAGACTGTAGAAAACCTCAGATGAAAAAGGTAGACCTGAAAGATACAATCTAAACAAGTAAGGGCCTAGGACAGAGCCCTGTGGACACCCTGACTGTAACCAAGAATATCACCTGCCCATTTCCTGTATGATACTTGCCATGTCCTATTTGTAAGCCATGCAGCTATCCGTCCCATCAAAATTACATGAATGGCTAGTTGTTCTAATTTATTGATCAGTGTTTTATGCATGACCCTGTTAAATGTTGAAGTTAAATCTATGTAAATTGCATCATAGCACAATTTTTCATTCATAGCAGTTATTATATTGTTATAAAACATCATGTCACAGGTGGTAATAGATCTATTTTCAACATATGCATGCTGATATATGGTTTCAAGTCGCAGCCTATCCAATTCTTACAATAACGTATCCAATATTAATTTCTCCATTATTTTCCACAGCATGAAATAAGACTTAAGGGTCTGTATGACTCTGGGTTTGTCCTACTCCCCTTTCCCCTAAAGACAGGTTTAATATGTGCATGTCTCCAATATTGAGGAATCTCCTGATATTTACATGACCTAGTGAATAATAGAAATAATGGTTCTGTAAGTTCCTGATAAAGTGTTCTTACATCATTATTACTATCAATTTGTATGTCTTTACTCCTTCCACATCTTGTGTATCTATAAAATGTTTTCCTATTATGTTAAATATCTTTATATAAATTTTTCTTCAAAAATTTCTTGAGCTAGTCTCACACTATGCTTAATTTGTTTGTCTGGCTTATTTATTTCAGTTTTCAAAGCTGCAGTTTGACCTCTTTTCCATTTCTTATATTTTCTTTCTCTCATCTTAATCAAATATCTCATTCTTTTAAAAATATATCCTTCTGATGTTGGGTACCTAGATCCTGATGATAAACATTTTTTTTTTATTTATTGCATTCAATTTCTCTTTCAAAACTTTCCACATTCCTGCTATACATTTTCCATTGAGCACCTCACTCCAGTTAGTTTTACACAGTGACTGTTTTGTTTCCATATAATCTGCAATTAATCTTCTGTGCATTGGTTTCAATTTCATTTTGGCAGAATTATCTAGAAACAAATTAACCTTTATAACCCCATGATCACTGCATATCAATAGTGGTAAAACTTGGCATGAAGAAACAGTAATCTCTTTAGGAACAGACACAATGTCTAGTATGTTCCTTTCCTGGTAGTTTTTTTTTTTTACATTCTGAAGCAATTGTTCCTGATGATATATTGTGAATAATTTCCTTACTAATGTTGATGAATAAATATTATTCCAATGTGTTTCTGGTAAATTTAAGTTCCCAGCCACAATTATTCTTCTCTTTTGTGTTTCATTCAAGAAATGCCTGAATTCCTGTAGGTCATCAGCATTCGACTTTGGTGGTCTATACACTCCAACAATCGTTATTCCAGGGTTGTCTTTACTGTAACATTTACACAATCTAAAAAATAATCAGGAAACCTGGTACTGATGTAAACACTAATCCACAACAAAAGAACTGAACAGCAGCAGCCTAACAAACATGGAACTTTAATAACAAAACAAAAAACATGTAGATATAAACAGTCACAATTTAGCACTTTTGTCTTATATAAAATACATCATCAGAACCATGAAACACGAAGTAAAAACAGTTTTTAAAAGAAATTCATGAAAACACCCCCCAAAAAACACCCAGTCAGGTAAAAGGGACCACTAAAACCCTGGAAAATCTTAAAGAAACAGTAAATACAGAATGAATAACACTGTTTACAGCTTGGAAGCTCTCATTTTAAGATCACTGATAACAGAAATGCCATCATTAATCCCTGGCAAATGTCTGGCATCTAATCTAAATTGCCACAACATGTCACAGTGCAATAATTTGTTCTTCCAGTCTCCTGTGTAGGCAGCTGCTTGTACTTGTTCCAAAATAAAAAGAAACAAATCTTTTGGAACCTAGACAGGATAGGGAATGCCTAGCCAGGGAGTTCTTGGTGTCAGCCTTCTGTATACTATAAACATGCTGATAGAGTCTTTTGTTGAGGGCATTGTTGGTTTTGCCTACATAAAACACTTGCATTGGGTGCAAACCATGATATATACCACCCTTTCAAGAACAGCAATAAAACGTGCCCCTTTTTGCATGTTTCATGATAATGTCCACTAAGGGACCTGTATAATTGTTCTCAATGTAACAACACTGGGGACATCTCCCACATTTCAGAGTAACTGGAAGTCTAAAAATGAGGTCAAGACAAGGTCTGTCCAATAAATTTTTAATGTTGGCTTAATTTTGTATGTAAATGTGGGCTGGCTATTGACTAACTGATGGGTCCCTTCACCACAGGAAAGAACATGTCAGTTCTTGCAAATAATCTGCTCAGTATTCTTAGCATCCAGGGAATATTGAAGGATCATGCACTTTTGATCAGTGACTTTATTAATTTCCTTCTGGTTAAACTGGGTAGAGTTCACCAAGCCGTCCTTTATGATAGCTGCATACCTCTCCATTCTCCCTTTCCAAACCTCAGCTTGAACACTGTCTAAAAGGGAGATAAGGTATCCTTGGTCTATAAACATGTTCTTAAGGACTGAGAATTCATCTAAACAAGTGGCATCATTAGAAGTCAATCCTGAAAGTGCTAAACCATGACAGCTTTTATCTCCAAATTTTTTGTTTTGTTATTAACTTCGAAGTTTTGTTACTGCGGTGGTGGTGTTGCGGTAGCGTTGTCACCTCACAGTAAGACGTTGTCCTGTTTGATTCTCAGCTAGAGCATCTTCTGTGTGGAGACATGCGTGAATGGGTGTACCTTCGTTGAAGGTTGTGTGTCAGGGCTGGCAACTCGGCATGTAAAAATCTACTGCCAATCATTAGCGGACCGGAGTTCTGCTGTGGCGACCCCTAACCGGGAAAAGCCAAAAGACTCAACAACATTAATGTTCGAAGTTTGTTAGGCTGCTGGTGTTCAGTTCTTTAGATTTATACAATCTATAGTGTTTGCGTTATCACTGAACATGTAATAATCTCAGGTCTCATAGCTATCTTTAATCCCTGTCATAATACCGCCACCTGATTTTTTTTTTGTCAGAATGTCTGTTACAGTAAAAGCACTTTCCCCTAACAGAACTGGCTTCCAGTCATTGTTCTTTAACCATGTTTCACAAACAATAACAAATAAAACATTTTTATTATTAATGTTCCTAGCACTAACAACTATTAAAGATGCACTGAATGTTGCTATCTGTGAAAGTTTACATTTTGACCTGGCAAAAATCCTGCCTTATGTTGTAAAATATTGCAAAATATCTGCTGCAAAACTTCTCTTCTTAGGTTTTATTTTGGAATTTGGTATAACGGTTAAGGTGTTTACCTTATAGACAAAGGTACAGGGTTTGATTTTCACATGGGGTAATTGCTAGGCTTAAAATAGCCCATGAGGGCAGTTAGCCTAGTACTAATTTATGAACCTATAAAGAAGTTTCAGGATAGCACTGTGGCCTTATGGCATTATTACATTGCTCCTATTCAAATGCGGATTATCGCAATGACATTGGAAGGTGTGGCTTAAAAGCTCAGATAATTAAGGCTGTGATTTGCTAAAGTATGACTCTGAGCATGTTATTTAATCAGAGTATTCCAAAGTTCTACCTGAAAAAGGTATCTGTGCTTAGTAGGTTTACCTGGATAGCAAATAAAATAAAATATTTTCCATGGTATTGTTTAATGGTTTAAAAAGTCATTTGCTTAGATATAAACATGCTAATGATTTAACAAATCACTTTTTTGCAGGGAACGGGAAGCTGAGATATTTAAAGTGTCTGTGAATGTAAAACCTGGTGAGCAGATTGGATTCACTCTTACTTATGAAGAGCTCCTTCAGAGACGTTTCGGAAAGTATGAGATTGCACTAAGTGTCAGACCACAGCAGGTGGTCCAGAACTTGAGTGTGGAGGTGTCCATTTCAGAAAGAACAGGCATTGAGTATATCCAAGTTTTGCCTCTTCGCACTAGCCGGCTACTGACTAATAACCTCAAAGGTATGTAACAACAGCATAAATGTGGCTGAAGTTTGCTATTAAAAAGAATAAAAATATACACATCAACATAATCTGCAGAGCTGCTGTTCAGCGACTCACAAGTTTACAGTGGCTGCACACCACTGTGTCAGACTGCCCACTGTGATCAATCATCATTTTACAGCAGCCTGCACTCTTTAACTGATTGCCTTTGGTGTGTCATGTTATCATAAAGATGTCTGTCAGAGTGATGACAGAAAACCTTACTGACCTTTGAACTCAGACTGACTGGTAAGGTAGTAGTCTTGGGCTAGTATGTCAGGTTATCTCTGAGGATAAATACTTTTTCTTCAAGGTCATCTGCTGCATGTACTTAACCATTCTATTTCTGAATACAAGAAGACAAGGACAGGTCATAGGACAGTAACTCACACAAATAATGCAAAGCCAGAGAAACACTAGTCCTAAATAAGTGTTTGTTCTTTTCTTGGCACCAACTAGAAAACATTTTCTATTTGCTAATATATGATTTTCTAGTAGAAGGTTTTCTTGTCTCAGTTAGTATCTGCTACACATCCTCAGAAAAAAAGTGCCTAAAAGGTGTTAAGATTCTATCATCCAGGCAGTTACTTGCAGTTGTTTGGGGTCAGGATGTATCAAACACCCATGGTCTTATGTGAGTAAATCCAATCTGTGAGGAATCTTATGGTAATTGCCCTTGGCTATTTCCAGAAGAAAGGAGGATCACTGTTGTCCTAGCCAGAAGGGAGTCACCATACTGATCTTTGGAAAGTCCATCTGAATCTTCAGGGGTACCCTGGATATTAAAGGAAAGGGTGGAAAAGCATACTGGAACATTCCTGTCCAAGGAAAAGAAAAGAAAAGGCATCTGTCTTCTAGGCTTTCTTGCACAGAGTCCCACAGCAGAATTTACTAAGCGATGTGGGAAGATGCAAAAAAGATCTGAGGTGTTTCTCATACATAGATCAAACCTTGAAAGACCCTTTGATTCAGGTAACATGTTTGAGGGTCTGTCCTGGTCCTGCTCAGTTTGTCTGCTACAGACACCTGTAGAGTGAGATTGTGCTAAAAAGCTACATCCCAGGCTACTGTGTTTATTCTGCACAGAGGATAAGATCTGCTTCCCCTTGATTGTTTATGTACCACATCACAGTGGTCTTGTCTGTAAACACTTATTGAAGTTCAGGGGACCACAGAAGATTTAAAGAGTTGAGACTATTTATGAGAATTATCTTCCTTTTTATATTGATGCATTTTGGTCCTTCGACTCTGCACTTTTATCCCAAAGACACTGCTCCCCAAGCAAACTTTGAGACATCTAATGTGACTAACCATATTGGAAGAAGAGGAAAAAGTGGGTGACCTAGTTTCTAACAGATGTGGTGTCTCCACCATATAATCTACCTATTCACAAATCCTAGCATTGGAATTTGAAAAGTCAAGAGATGGTAGTGCTGGGACCATAGAGATTTCAATTACTATTTTAACTTTCTCATGTGGTGTCTTACAAGAGGCATTAAGAGTAGCATCGATGCCATTATACCTACATTCCTCAGGAATTTCCATGAAGAGATGGAAGTCTGCATAGAAAACCTCAGGAATACATCTAAATACATATATTTTTTTTCACGTGGAAGAAACAATCTTGGAGCTAAGTTGTCCAGCAGACACCCCAGAAGAACAATCCTGTGTGGAGACATAAAAGACTTCTGAATGTTATCTTGGAATCCATGCTAGTGTAGGATATTCCTTACTCAAGTGAAGGATTCATGACACATTGAAAAAAAATATGCAAAGGTAAGCAAGTTGTCTAAATAAGGAAACGTGAATACCATGCAGTCTGCAGTAAGCTATCACAGGAGTGAGACACTCCATGAAGGGTCTATATCATATGAGCGAATCGCACAAATTGCTAACGCTCATAATATCAAACGTACTGGACCTCAAACTTCCTATTGTGGGGGGCTGTGCCTCCCACACCCCCCTCTAAATATATATTCCAACTCTGAGATCGCACTACAGTGAGGAAAGGGCAAATATCCCATTCTTCACTATACTGCGATTTCAGAAAAAGCACTTTGAGGTCCGGTGTGTTTGATATTATGAGCGTTCGCAATTTGTGCAATTCGCTCATATGATATAGACCCTCCATGAACACCCTTGGAGGAGTAGATAGCTGAAAGGATAAAAATGAGAACTGATAATATGATCCAGACACACCAAACCTTAAGAAACACCTGAAATTTGTATGTATAAGAATGTGATGATATGCATCTTTTAAATCCAGTCTCGCTAGAAAAGTCAAATAGGAAATAAGGGGCAACAGGCTGTGAAGTGACAACATTTTGGGTACTTTCACAAAATAGTTCAGAAAGCAAAGGTCCAGAACCGGTCTCCAAGAGGCTCCTATGTTTGGCACCAGAAATATCTTCGAATAAAATCCTTCATCTAACTGAGTAGGATCAACAGTTTCTATCAGCCTCTGAGCCAGCATATCCTGGAGGACAGGCAGGAAAAGAAGAGTTTTGTCTGGCGGATGAAGAGGAGTCCCCAGAAGAGGACGGAGAAACTCCCACTGCTGACTGTAACATTGATGGATTACTCTCATTACTCATAATTCTGAAACAATCTTTTGACAAAGAGAGAAATGGATATTCAGGCTTTCTTAAAGAATTGAAGGACTGCCAGGGTGGGGGTGGGTGGGAGGAAAGCCTATCATATAGTCATTCAGACTTATTAGACTGTCCTTTGCTCTTGGGGGCTCTTGCTTTTTTTGTGGACCCTTCCTTCCACTGCTTTTTTAAATGTCTGCTTACCAGCAGATTGTTGGGACTGTTTGTTTAGCTTTTTTTTAATAGACAAGCAAGTGTTGAATCCCTTGGTAAACTTGAAAAAAAGAGGGCTGAAAAATCTCAGATATCCCCTGAATCAGCTTTCCCCTCTCATCAGACATTTTAATGACTTCTGCAGCAGAAGGTCCAAAAATGACTTCTCTATCCACGGGAGAATTAAAAATGTCTTTTCTGACATCCTCTGGGAGGTTTTGTGAATGTAGCCAGGCAAACCTGCTCATAATAGTTCTAGTTGCAGCATTAGAGTCATGTACATTATGCACATTTTAAACAATGTGTAGTAACTTGTGAAGCAATAGAATCCAAATTACACAAAGCAGTCATTGCCAAAACATTCCTTATATTCTCCCAAGTGGTCAGGATAAACATCAGCATATGAGCCTGACAGCTGGGAATTCTAAAACAAGCATTGCAGAAACTTACACTTTTTCCCCAAACATCAAAAACCTTTCCGTCCTTCTCAGAAGCAAGATTAATATTAACAAAATGCTTAGCTTCTGCTGGGTTTAATAAAGCTATTTCTGCTTAGTATGGTCTGTGATTAGTGCCTAAACACTTGAAAGACTGAGAAGCATTATATAATCTGTCTACTTTTGGAGTCAGCTGGCTTACTATCAGGAAATTGCAGTCTGTGGCAAAAACAACCTACAAAGCAGAAAGAACAAGAGGAATATGTGTAGATTCAGGAAATTCCATTTGAAATAAATCTTAATATTTTCTAAGGGGCTGAGAAGCATCACTGTTTTCCCACTGAAACAGCTGATTCATTCTGGAAATCATCTCAGAGAAAGGGAATTCTTCACAGGTGGTATCCAAAGTCATACTCTCTTCAGATTCTGAATCAGAAATCTGTGGAGATATTACATCATCTGTTCCTTAACAGTCTTTTTGAGGTTCAAAATCCTGAAAGAGGAGAGGGTAGCCTCCACCATTCTGAGCTGGGAATTTCTGATGAAGGCTTATTGTGCCTGTTATTCTAAGTTTTTTGTTATGCTTTAAACACTTGGGCTCTAAACCAGTTATTTTACATTAGGAAGGATTTTGGTCTATGTTCTTGTGACAGGAGAGGCTAGCCTGCACCCTTCTGAGCTAGGAATTGCTGGTGTAAGTCTTATTGTGACTTTATTTGATTGGCTAGAGGGCTAGCTTGTTTAAAATTTGAATCTCTGTGCCTGAGGTGTTTGGTGACCGCACTACTTGGGAAGAAGGGTGTTGCTGGTTTCTGCTAAACTCTACCAAAGCTAAGACTTACATTACCATATCCACTGTGTTGGCTTTTTTTGCTGCACTAATTGAGCATTTCTGTGTTGAATATCTCAGTTTTTTACCTTTTTTATAGTCTTTAGTTGGAACTGCTACTCTCCGTGCAGTGGCGCCTAACAGTGATCTGTATAAATGTCAATATCCCACAACAAAATTCCCCCTTGTAATCTATGTAGACACGGATCTCTCTTAGTGTAAGTTTCCTTTAAAGTACCTTTACTTTTGAGACCATTTGTTTTAACCTACTAGAGCATCCAGTTTGCTCATAGCTGAGCATTGCTCATCAAGTTTCTTTTGTTATTAACCTATTCAATATGTAATGTTCCCTCATTCCTCCATAGTTGGTCAATAGCCATGGATATGCATTTCCCAACGCTGTCTGGGGCCAGTCCGGTTGAGATGGGTAATCAAAGTCATTGTAGCAATTGCCTCACATACACTGATATCCTGCCTATGCTTAATAAAACAGATAAAGTATGTAAGAGGTGTAAATACACTTTAATGCTGGAGGCATAACCTCTCATACAACCAGAACTAATCTTATATAGATTGTCAATAACATTTTCACCATGCCTACTGCACAGGGTAAAGACCTTACACATAAAACTAGTTATGCTGAGGTACTTACAGGTAGCCTTCCTAAAAAATAAGACCTTCTGCACAGCACAATCAAAAAAAGTGTTCTCAGCTTTCACGTAAACGCTTCTTTAAAACACCACCCACAGGTACACATAGTTACACTGTATTCATGCCTCTACTGCTAAGCCCTTAAAGCATACCAGCGCACAGCCAAATTTCCTGGCCATTGGTGATTCTATAGTGAGGCACACTGATGTCCCCCTCACCAGACAGAGTAAGGAGAGTGTCACCGTTTGCTGCCTTTCCCAGGCTAGGATCCATCAATTCATATAGTTACTCAAGTCACTGAATGACAGGTACCAGATGACTCTGTCATAGTCCATGTGGGTGTTAATGACCTGAGACGTACCTCACTTATATAAAGTGATACATGATCCAGCTCTCTGATATGTTCATAGGTTCATAGGTTCATAGGCAGGTACTAGGCTATCAGCCCTAGGGCCTATACAAGCCTAGTTATAATGATTCCCTGGCTATTGCTTTCCACAAATATTTACTTTTCCAGACCCCTGTCTAGCAGGGCCACTGATGTGATCCCTGGGGTGAATTTCCTATCTTCCTTCCAATCATCAAGGTTCCTCTTGAAGAGGGCCATTGAGGCGCTCTGCCTGACATGTATGGGCAGCCTATTCCAGAGTATGGGGAGTCTCTGGGTCAGGAACCTATTGCTCCAGCATGTTCTATTCATCGTAATAACAAGGTTAAGATCCCTGGAGCATGTGGCTCAGAGGGAGTGGGAATTCTTTAAGTGTAGCATGTCCAACAACTCTGGGTTTGACATGGCCTTGTATGTTAGGCAGAGATCATCTCTGAGTAGGAAATATGCGACAGAGTATAGCTGGAGTTTCTTTAGACGGTCAGCATAAGGCATCTGCTTTAGGTCTGTAATTCTTTTTGTGAGGTATTTCTATGGCCTTTCTAGGTGTTGCAGATGTTTTGTGAGGTGCATACCAAACTGGGCATTGTATTCTATAATGGGTCTAATGAGGGATGAGTACAAAGGGACAATGACCTCCTTTTTTCTGGATGAAAAGCCCTTAGTGATGAGGGCAAGGTGGTTCACACAGCCTACTTGGACCTTGCCAAGACTTTCGACACTATCCCCCACCCTGGAATCATAGGTAAACTTAATGGAAGGATTTTCTAACTGTTGTGGCTATATGGTTATCAAAGGTGAGACCACTGTCCACCTGTGTCCTTAGGTCTCTTATCACACTTTCGGTGTTTAGTGTACTGCCACCTATGTGGTAGTTCACAGGTATGTGGTTTTCCCAAAGGGGACAACTATACATTTTTTGGCATTTAGCTTGAGCCCATGGCTCTGGCACCAGGCATCTGTTTCGTTAAGGCCCTTTTGTAGTATATCCACATCATTTGGGGATTCAGTAATGGCTCCTAGCTTGCAGTCATCTGTGACCTTTGTAAGCCAGAGTCCCTTAGTATTGGCCTGTACTTCAGAGAAGTAGATGCCAAACAAGAGTGGTCCCGGGACAGAACCCTGCGGTACATCACTTGTCACTTGTCTGGAGCTGGATTTGGAGTCGGCTTACTTTTACAGTGTATATTCTGTCAGTAAGCCAGTTTGCAACCCATCAAGTGACACAGGGATTAATGCCCAGCTTAGTAAGTTTACCTATGATTCCAGGGTGGGGGATAGTGTCGAAAGTCTTGGCAAGGTCCAAGTAGGCTGTGTGAACCACCTTACCCTCATTCACAGCTCTGGAGATTGATTCAAAGAAGTCAATCAGGTTCAGGAGGCAGGATCAGCCCTTCACGAACCCAAAGTGGGTGGGGTCCAGTGTTTGAAGGTTTCCAATGTCCTTGTTTATAAGTTCCATTATAATACGTTCCATGGCCTTGCAGATCAGGCTCATCAGACTGATGAGACAGTATTTCCTGGGATCCAAAGTGGACCCCCCCCTTTTGGAATGGGATGACTATAGCTGTGCGCCACTCTGTGGACACAAAGCCTGAGGTGAGGCTATGATTAAACATGACACATAGGTGAGGTGCCAGTTCATTTTGTAAATCATGCAGTACACTGAGAGTACTCCAGCAGTGCAAGGTTAAAATGCCTTTCACACCTTTAGACCAGCTACTGCACAGTATGGCACTAAAGTTGGAGGAATCTCAGTCTATATTAAAACCAACCTCACATCCAGACTAGTTAAAGTGTATGACCCACTGGAACTCATACATGTGCAACTCACCATAAACAGGCTCTGGTACCATATCCTTGCAACATATAAGTCCCCGTCCATATCCCAGGAAACCCATACTACCTATCTCAAGGTATTAGAGTTTCCCACTATTCAACCCAATATGATCTTCATGGGGGATCTCAACTACTCCAGTATAGACTGGGAATCTTATACCACTTCTAATGCACAATTCCAGCAATTCCTAAACTTCATTAATACAAACATCCTTGAATAGATGGTCCATTCTCCTACCAGAAGTACAAACATCATTGACTTTATACTCATGAATGAGGGGGAGCAATGTTCCTCACCCAATGTAATGTCCTTACTTGTCAGATCTGACCATAAGGCAGTACTGTTTGAAATAAAAATTAAATTAGGGGACCCAGCAAAACCAAAAATCATTAAGAACTATTCCAAGGCTAACCTCTATCTACTAAGCAACAGCATGCCCAGTTAATGCCATAGCATATGCTGAGCTATTTAGCAAATCCCTGTACAGCCCTACTGATAGTTGTATCCAGTGAGCTGTGCTCTCTCATATTAAGAATAAAACAAACTCAAAAGACAAGCCACCCTGGTTGAATCACAATATCAATTGGTTATACAACAAATGAAAAAAAATCTTGGCCAAGTTTAGGAACAACAAAGCCCAACATACTAAAAGCCCCCTAGCCAATCTAAACATGCAGCTAAGAGGGTTAATTAATACTTTAAAGTCTAAATTTGAAGACAAAATAGCTTCTCAGGCAAAGGAAAACCACAAAGCTTTTTACAGCTATGTCCGTAACCTCAAGGGAAATATGCAACAATACACGGAACCCACAGTAAGTGGCATTGCCCACACTGAACCGGAGGCCATTGCCAACATTTTGGTTGACAGGTTCAACTCAAACTTCTCCCCCACTCCCCTTAATAGTCTACTGGATCAGTTGGACAGGAAACAGGAAAAATGCTTCACACTTATCAAGTGATATATAAAAATCAGTGTATACCAAGATTATATATGCCTTGCTCTGAAGGAAGTATGAGTCTCCTCAAAACTGATTATTTGTATAGATCTGCAATCGTAGGACTGCATACATATCTGCTGACCTCATCAGATCTAAACATAGTGAAAGTTTTGAAACATAAAACGAACAAATCTAAGATGACTTTCCTGCTTTGTTTAGCAGAAGCATATTGGTGTCAAGCCGGAATGAAAACCACACCAGAAGCAGACAAAACTCAGACAACAACTGAATGCACCAAAAAAGCAAAAGAAAGAAAGAAAATAAGAAGCAGCAGATGAGAAGGCAAAAAATGTGGAAAAGGCATAAATATATTTGCAAGTACAGAAAACTCTTGGAACAGCCTCATGTTCATCAGGATCTAATGCAGGAATGGTTAAGGAATGGTGAATTTAAACCAAAAGATGAAAGGCTAATATTAGCGGCCCAGGATAGTAAACTACATATACATTGGTTTACAAAGTCCATTGAATATGCAGGAGACACAGATAAATGCAGGTTCTGTAACAGTTGTACGTCTTGTTGCTGGGTGTGATACACTAATGGCAGAGGGCCTGTATACTGAAAGGCATAATAATTTGGCAAGACTGTTATATTGGGGATTGTGCACATATTAGAATATGGAAGTAGCTGAGAAGCATTGGAAACATGAGCCACAAAGCCTTATAAATAATGATGAAGTTTATATCACATGGATTTCCCATTACTAACAGTTCAAAAAATAGAAGCGAGAAAACCAGATATAGTAGTCCATGAAAAGAAGACAAAAGTAGCATTGATCATTAAAATTGCTACACCCAATGATTACTGTGCCTTATGTACAGAGAGACACAAAGTCATAAAATACCAGAATTTTCAGGCAGAAATGAGGGTAGTGTGGAAGAAGAATACTCAGACAGTTCCAATAGAAGCAGAAGCAATGGTCTCATGAAAAAGAATTTACAGTCTTATTTAGATATGCTACCGATGCATGTAATGCCATATGAATTGCAGGAGGATTCAGTTCTGGGCACATTGCGGGTACTGTGAAGAGGACTTTTGGCTAACAACAAAGACTGAAACTATACTAATTTCATGAATTTAATCATACTTTTACTTAGGAATGGGGTCCATTCCCATCATGGTATTAGAAACCCAAAAGACTTGATGAAATTAAAACAAGAAACTGGAAGCCATTGACAACCTTTTGGCTGATGGGTTCAGCTCAAATTTCTCCTCCTAGTCCCCCCAGTAGTCCAAAGGAAATACCATGTACCACAATCCGCCCAACCGTTACCAGGGTACTGGTCATCAATGCACTTTCCAAGGCCAAAAACACTGCATCGATGGGCCTCAATAATATATTGGGTTGCTTACTAAACAGCATGTAACATAACCTCTCTAGTCCACTTGAATCACTTTTCAGATGGAGCCTACAGTCAGGATCTGTGCCCAAGGAATGAATGATGGCTACAGTAATCATTCATTCCTTGGGCACATATCCTGACTGTAGCCATCATTCATTCCTTGGGCACAAATCCTGACTGTAGGCTCCATCTGAAAAGTGATTCAAGGAATGAATGATGGCTACAGTCATTCCTCTGCACAACAAAGGTCCAACCACTGATCAGGGTAACTACAGGCCAATAGGTCTGAACAGCCTCATATGTAAGGCTATGGAAAGAATCATCATCATGGACATTATAAACAAGGACCTAGGTAACCTACAAATATAGAAACATTCACAGTTCAGCTTTGTTAAAGGAAAGTCATGCCCATTAAATGTGGTGGACTTCTTTGAGAGGGTCACCAAAGCAATGGATGATGGCAAAACTGTGCAAGTAGCTTACCTTGACCTGGCAAAGAATTTTGATATAATACCCCACTCAGGCATTATAGACAAGCTCACTAAATTAGATATAAACCCTCTTCTCATCCACTGGCTAGCCAGCTGGCTCATCGATAGTACCCAGGAGGTCAAAATAGGAGAGGCCACCTCCACCATGAAGCCACTCACTAGCCTAGTCTTCCAGGGCATAGTAATGGGCCCTGTTATTTTTAGCATCTATTTCTCTGAAGTGGAAGCAAATTCTGAAGTTTTATAGCTGACTAAGTTTGCATATGAATGCAAGTTGGGGGTTATGATCAATTTCCCTGCAGACACTATCCTTCTTCAAGAAGGTCTATCTCTGACTAACAAATGGTGCCAAAGCTGTGGTCTTAAACTCAATGCTAAGAAATGCATAATTGTACCCTTTGGGAAGTCAGCCATCTCAGCTAATTACCATGTTAATAATATGCCTCTAAGAGTTGACTCAGTGTCATGGATCTGGTTATCTGTGTAGACAGTAGCCTTACCTTCAACCACTGTGTGGCCACAGTGGTGAGGTAGTCCTTTTATGTTGCACAATTTATAAGTAAGGACATGGCATCTAGGTAGAAAGAGGTCATTATCCCACATTACTCTGGCATTATTGGGCCAACCATAGAGTGCAATACTCCTTTTGGTATGTACCTGACTAGGCATATGTAGCAACTAGAGTGACCTCAGGGGTTCTTTACAAAAAGAATATAAATATGATAAACCTGCCTTACACACAGTGCCTAAAAGCCTGTTCCCTCTACTATCCTATACATTGGTGAGGGGTGATCTTTGCCATGCTTACAAGGCATCCACAAACTCCACACTTATGAATCCCCTGCATATTTGTAAGTCAAATAGTACCAGAACTACAAAGTCTAGGGACCTCAATTTTGTCTGTGATTTAAACAGAACATGCCGGAGAGACAGATATGTGTACCAGAGACTGCCCCTCCTAAGGAACATCCATGTGAATCTGAGTTCATTTATTGCCCAATTTAAGAACAACCTAGACCAGTAGATGGGGAATAGGAAATTTACACCAGGCCTGTTACCCATGTCTCTTATGGACAGAGGTAGCTTATAAATGCCTGAACCTCATTGTCCTGTTTGGATACACAGATCCATCATTATACTTTTGGGAAAACTTGGCTAAACTTAGAAAGGTCCCCACATCATTAGCCTAGTAACACTCTATGAATCTTCAGAATAATCAGAATCCCTTTTTGTTTTAATAGAACCAGCCATATATGAAGGGTTAAAAGCCTGCATTAAACTCTTAGATAAACTCTGTAAATTATTCCTGTCCAGTGTCACTGAGACAGGGGAAGACTTATGTTTTGTCTTTTGTTTCTTTTTGACAGGAATTTCTGATGAAATAGATTAAGAATTACCTGCATTCACCTCCCTAGGGATGAGAGCAGCTTTCTGGCAAACTAGAGAGGCATTCCTTGCCCCTTCTCCCAGAACCAACAAGAATGGCTCTCCCCTGCTCAATAAGGGCAAACTAAGATTCACAGATGACATGTCTCACCCCTGGTCCATATAGATGTGGACTGAACCAGTAGGACCGAAGAAAAACAAGGAGTGCTCAAGGTATCAGCTTTGGCTACAGTAGAGTCACCCACCTAATGCTGAGGCAAAATATTAGCTTGCTCTGGTGGCAAAGGCTGCTCAATAATCTTTTTCATTTTGTGGCTGGAAAAGGTGCAACTGAGGATCATTTAGGTGGCTCCATGGTTAAGCCGAAAAAGGCTCTGGATCAATAGTCAGCAAAACAGATAAGTTGCAAAAAAGTAACTTTTTCACTGAAAAAAAACCCAGCAACAATCACTTTACATACCCCATAAAGTAAAAGAAAAACAATTTTCTTCATAGAAAATGTAGTTTTAAATAAGTTTTAACAATGTTTTACCACACAAAGTAAAAAAATGTGATGCTCCAATTTAAAAGTAAACAAAAGTCACATAAAAGTCAATAAATGCATGTTTTCCTAACATATAAATATTTTACTGATAAAGTAGGTTTCTGGCACAAAAAATGGAATTTTTTCCCTGAATGGAACTTATCTGCCCAGCAATGGAAAAGCATTAGCCGACAGTCGATCCTTGAAAGCCCTCAGCTGACTAATAGTTTGGGTGTCCAGAAGGTGACCTGAAGCTTAGGCAGCTGACCAGCTGTTATCTCCAGGAAGGGCATAACCCATATAGCTTAAGCTACTGAAGCAGTGATTAATTCTAGAACATCCATCTTTCTAGAATCCATGAAACCTCTGTCACCGTGTAAGACTTGTTCGTCTAATGTTGCATGTTGATTAGAGTATCTATCAAACAGCACAGAGCAGACTCTTTGGAACTTGCCATAATAGCACATCTTCGAGGAGATTTTTTTATTAAATCTGTTTCTCTTCCACCACTTCTTGGTTAGTCAAGAATATCCTTTGTTTTTGGCCTCATTCAGTAGATTTCTGTATTTTTAGTTAAAAATGGGAAATACCAACCCTACTGTTTTAGTAATCCTTAAGATGAAATTTACATTATCCCTGTTGGGAGAATTTGGAGGTGGCAGGTTTGCCCTTACCTTCCATCAACAATGACAAAGAGATCTGTGTGTCACTCAACTACCTTCCAGCAGTAGCTACTATTTACTCTTCCCTTTAAACTTGATTGCATAAGGTGACTGACATGATCTGAGGAGTGACATCCCTTTAAGTTATAATTTTGATTACAATGAGGATTATGTAGGAGAATAGAATTTTGCTGACATTTACCAACATGAACTTTTGTTTAAATTTAATATGAGCTTCTTTGGCTAATCCAGTTTTAATGGCATTAAATTCTGAACGCATTTCATTAACAGGTTCTTGTTTTGTGCTTGGACAGTAGAGTAAGGTAGAGTCAACAGAGTTTGAATTATTTGAATTCTGTTTACATGTAGAATATTTAATTTGCATAGAATAAAAAAGTGGTGGGCTCATACCTGATCCTTGGAGTCTCCAGTCTTGGACAGGTAGCATTCATTTAGAGTATTCTGCTGAGAGGTTTTTTTTCCATCAGTTAAGCAGCTAGTAAAAATGTTAATGTACTAGAGTGATAACCAGTAGTTTTAAGATGATCAATGATGTGTGATCAATACTACCAAATGATTTAAAGAAATAAAGGAAGGTTGCAGCCAAAAGGTTGGCCTTATCTAGAGTCTTAGCAACAGTAGCTGTTACATCTGCAAAATCATAAGTTCTGTGAACAGTACAAAAGCCATGTTTCTGAACGATGTTGCTATTTTGAAAATAATCTATTATCTCTTTATGACTGAGTTTTTGTAATACTTTAAAAGCAGGGTTAGGATGCTAGTTGTACAGTAGTTATCAACCTTTGTCATTACAATTTTTGAAACGTGGGATAATCTTTAACATGCTTCATGTATTGGAAAACACCTTTTCCAGAATAACTCTGCTAAACAGCATAGCAAGAAAATGCACAATAAAGTACAGTATATGGGAAGATTATTTATGAAAGGAGTGCCATGCTGGTTTATTTTACAATTCATTTGGAATGATGAATGTATCTGCTGTAGTTTGAGTGGTAGTGCTGAGGTGCCTAAGGTGAACAGCAAAGTTTTTTTCACTATAGAGTCCGTAATGGTTAAGTAGTAAGTTTGAAAACTTTCATTTCTTTGTCTATTGTTTGATAAGCCTAATAGATTGTGAGTAGTAGTGTGACAGTGGTGAGGTCTGCAGTGGGAGTGTTGGATACATTTAAGGTGGAGGTGGGATTACATCAAAGATCAGATCTGAGCCCTTTCTTATTTTCAGTGGTCATGGACAGGTTGACAGATGAGATCAGACAGGAGTCCCCGTGGATTATGGTGTTTACAGATGACATTGTGATCTGTAGTGAGAGTAGGGAACAGGTTGAGAAGACTCTGGAGAGGTGGAGATATGCTCTAGAAAGGAGAGGAATGAAGGTCAGCAGGACTAAGACAGAATATATATGTGTGAATGAGAGGGAGGATAGAGGAATGGTGAAGATGCAGGGAGTAGAGGTGGCGAAGGTGGATGAGATTAAATACTTGGGATCAACAGTTCAGAGTAATGGTGAGTGTGGAAGAGAGGTGAAGAAGAGAGTGCAGGCAGGATGGAGGATGTGGAGAAGAGTGTCAGGAGTGATTTGTGACAGACATGTACCAGGAAGAGTGAAAGGGAAGGTCTACAAGAGGGTAGTGAGACCAACTATGTTATATGGGTTGGAGACGGTGGCAATGACAAAAATGCAGGAGTCGGAGCTGGAAATGGCAGAGTTAAAAATGTTAAGATTTCCACTGGGTGTGACGAGGGTGGATAGGATTAGGAATAAGTATATCAGAGGGTCAGCTCAGGTTGGACAGTTTAGAGACAAAGCCAGAGAGGCGAGATTGCATTGGTTTGCGCATGTGCTGTGGAGGGATGCTGGGTATATTGGGAAAAGGATGCTAAGGATGGAGCTGCCAGGTAAGAGGAAAATGGAAGACCTAAGATAAGGTTTATGGATGTGGAGAGAGAAGACATGCAGGTAGTTGGTGTGACAGAGCAAGATGCAGAGGACAGGAAGAAATAGAAACAGGTGATCAGCTGTGGCAACCCCTAATGGGAACAGCCAAAAGAAAAAGAAGAATTTTTTTTGCAAAATAGTTTGTTGATTTTTTTCAAGAGATCATTGTTGGAATTTTACATTTGAAGTCTGGTACAGTAGACTTTCTTTGCCTCCCTAAGGATCATCTAACATTTGTTCCTAAGATCCTTATATTAATTTTTATACTGCTTATTTCCAGTCTGATTACATAGTCTCCATGCCTTATCATGATCTGCCATGAATGCTTTTGCTGGCGTACTAATCCATGGCAATTTTTCACTTTTAATATTGACTTCTCTTACTCATATTTGTTAAGGATTACTAGTAGTATGTTTTCAAATGGATAGTGGGGAAGATCTAATATTATGATTATTTGTATGAACATGTGGATTAATGGATAATATTTACCAGATTCTGTCACTGTAACAATGTATCTCCATTTCAGGTAATAACATTACTAACAGAAATATCGTACATCATTCACAGAGCAGATTGTAACTTTTGAATATCTGATATTAGTCTGATATCTATATCTATACATATATATATATATATATATATATATATATATATATGTGTGTGTGTGTGTGTGTGTGTGTGTATATTTAATTATTTATTTATAATTGTTTATCAGGGTTTAGCACTGATCAAGCTTGATGAGTTACAGGCTCAGTCTGGGTCATAATGAGCATTACAACAGATTACAATTACTGTAACGCAAACAGAATATACAAAACAAATATAAGATAACTAGTGGTACAGCAATGAGTTCAAGCATGTTATACATAAATTCACCATGACACCAATGTATTTTATAAAAAAGCTGGGGTATAACCAATGGTGAAGCAAGTCACCATCTGAAACAGAACAAGCAGAGCAACACCAGGCAAACCTAGATAAGTGCAATGTTCATAGGATCATAGGATCATAGGAGGTTACTAGGCTATTGGCCTTGAGGCCCTTATAAGCCTAGCCAAGAGTTTAGCCCATGTTTAGACAAATAAATACCCAATGCCCTTGTCCAGCAGGGACATGGGTGGAATCCCAGGGGTATACTTTCGGTTTCCCATCCATTTATCAAGGTTGTGCTTAAAAAGGGGTAAAGAGGTACTCTTCTTGATGTGGAGAGGGAGTCTATTCCATAGATGAGGGAGTCTCTATGACACAAATCTGTCCCACCAACAAGTCTTGTTGATATTACAGACCAGGTTGAGGCCACGTGTGTGGGTTACTCGAGTGGAGCTTGACTTACGGATATGCAGCAGTCCCATCAAGTTGGGGTCCATGATCGCCTTGTATGCCAGAGAGAGAGGTCACCTCTGAGAAGTTTGTATGAAACTGAGTAGAGGGATAGGGCTTTTAGCCTATCTGTGTATGGTAGATGTTTGAGGTCCTGGATTCTCCTGGTGAGGAACCTCTGTGGTCTTTCCAGCTGCTGCATGTGCTTTACGAGGTACATGCTGTAGTGGGAAAGTAAATACGAAAGCAGTTAGAAGGGGTTGAAGAATTATGTACACTTTTCTAGTGTGTTTGTTGTATTGTTTGTTAGTGAAAGTTTTAGTGGTGTCAATGTAAAGGAAGATGATAAAGAAAGAGATTTGATTAGTTATGTGCCATGGTCTGTCATATAACAATTACATTTAGATTTCTCTTGCAGAAATTGAGTTGGAGTCAGAAGTTAGATATTCTAACATTTTTGTTATATCTTCAGGTAGGGATTGTCATAGCTTTGGTTCTAGGACTGAGAAGCTGTGGTCAGTGCAGTGAAGTTTATAAGTGGCTGTCAGGACTTTAGGTCCTGCTCTAGTATGGCATCTGAAGTTGTAGCGTAGGTTGTCTGCAATCACTTTCATGGTGTGTGGTGACTGGGTGTCTTAGTCAATCAATCTGAAATCAAGAAACTTAAGAGGAATCTTGCTTTGCCTTCCACAACTAGCCTTTAGACTTTTGATAGGGTAACATAGCGATGTTCTACATGTGGAGTGTTGGCTATGAAGTGACAGATTTTGTTACAGATTGATTGAAGTATTGGTATATATTTGTGAAAGGCTGTGTCAAATAGAGGTAAACTGTATTCCAGTTGGGAACATAGGACTCCTTTACCAATGGCAATTCTGGCAAGGGTGGAGAGAGAGAGAGTGAGAAAGACAGAGAGAAATTGGAACTTTTTTTGAGCCGACAGTAACAAGTATTTGATCTTAGGCTTGAGGTTTTCAAAGTTCTCCTGAAACTTGAGGGATTGGTCAAGACAAAGCCCTAGATATCCAAAGAATTTTACAGTTTATTGGGGTTATTGAACTGAACAGTGTGTTTTAGGGCATTTTGCTAGTCTTTTGTTAGTGCCAAAGATTATAACTTTTTATTCATTCAGTAAGAGTTGCTTAATTGTGATCCAATTGTTTAGATGTAAAATGACTAGATCTGTAAGTCACCATGTCATCCCTGTATAGTAGGAAATGAAGTTGATATAGATGAAATGGGAGATTGTTTTGCAAAAGGAGAAGAGTAGATTGGCTAGCATAGATCCTTGGTGGGAAATTAGATTATGTGTGGGCAGGGTGAGAGAGAGAGAGAGAGAGAGCAGTCATCTTTTACTTGGAAGATTGTGTACATTAGAAAATCTTGGTACGATTGTGTGGGCTGAGGATTGACTCCAATGTCTAATGGGTGAGTTAGTAGGATGGAGTGTTAAACCTTGTCAACGACCAAATTAAGTGATAAAGACTGCACCTGTTAGGTGTCCTTCACCAGTGCTGCAGAGAATACAGTCAGTTTGGGTCCCTAGAGCAGGCAAAGTACTTTTTCGAAGCCAAAATCCATGTTATTTATTATAGAGTAAGTGATATTTTTGGAGGTAGGCGATGATTTGCTCATTAAAAAATTTTCTGGGATTTTGCCAGTGTATGAGTTTGAGATTGGTTGGAAATGACTAATGCTGGTTGTTTTAGGAATTTTTGACTCTCGTCTGACAGAGGCAGATTTCCAGATGGGAGCAATGAATTTGTTGTTGTTACCAAACAGTCATCTATGTAGGCTAGATGGATGAGTAAGAATCATTTGCAGTAGTATATGAGTCAGGGACCAAGATTGTCTCAGCCAGGAGAGTCAAACTGTATTTGCTACAGCAATGGGGAAATCAGTTATGATGCTAATCTGCTGAAGTAAAATGAAGGTATGTGTATTCTGGAGAGCTTGGTTCTATCTGGCAGTTGAAGGGGTATTTTGATGAAGGTGAGGGTAAGTTGGAGAATTCATTGTGGAAGTCTGCTGGTGACAGTGTGAGAGAGAGAGGTAGATTGGCAAGGAATGTAGTCCAGGGTAGAGATTTATTTGGGGGAGGGGGCGGGCTGGTACCTGATACATTGTTTACCTCTTGCCAGTGTGAGTGCAGGATGGAAGGATGGAAATTTACCTGGATGACTTGTATATCACTTTGTGCCTTAAATTGTAGTGATATTCTATAGAATGGTATAATGCTTTCAAGTTAATACTGATGGGTGTTGTTTCCGGCACAGTTTTGTTAGGCTTCATTAGTATCAGTATTCTAAGTTCTTTAGTTTGCCAGTCTGTACTAAAGTGTTTGAAGGGCTTGCTAATTAAGGGAGTGTGAGCATTTTGAAGGGAGAGGAGAAATTCTGTGAGTTGTAAAGTGCCTATGCTTGCATCTGTAAGGTTTAGTATTGGAGACCAGTTTATAGTTGGCAGGTGAGATCAGAATTTGTTGAAGTTGCTTGAAGATTTTAGTCTTCATGAGGTCAACACTGGGGTGATTTTAATTTGAAGCTTTGATGTGGAAACTTATAGGGTAGTGTTTACTAAATGTAGATGGTAATGAAGGTCATGTAAGCCAATGTGAGGTAATTGTTAAGTCAATGAGAGTGTAGTGGTTGGTTATATAGCCTTGATTACTAGATTTATCTTAGTTAACATCACCATCATCATCATCGACTCCCTTTTGCCCATTTTTTACATGGAGTTTTGATGACATGCTAACTGTCATCATCTCACTTGATTCACTGCTATACTCCTGCCTTCTTCGACATGCATGCTTGACTGTCGCAGATCTTCTCTCATACAGTCCATTCACCTCTTTGCTGGACACTCTCATTTCCTCTTACCTTCTTCCTGTCTGTCCCAAATCTTCTTCATCAGATTGTCTTCTGCTTTTCTGTACATCTGCCCAAACCACCGTAATCTGTTGTGGGTGACCAGATGGCATAATGGTTAATGTCTTCGCCTCCCATGGATAAGGTAGAAGATTCGATCCTGACTTCAAGCCAATGCCTGTTTGGAGTTTGCATCTTCTCCTTGTATCTCTGTAGGCTCCTTCCACCTCCAAAAACATGCTGTTTCCATGTCAAACTCATCAGTGAATGGGGCTGTGGGCAGCAGCACAGACTCTATGTGGTGCCCTATAGGGGGAAGACTTGTAAAGATCAACAACTTTGGGCGTCTACTATGATGCCCAGTATCCTCAAGATAGGAGAACACGAATCACAGACTAAGTACCATGGCTGACCTAGCTTCTCAAAGGTGTAAAATATGGCTCTAGGTGATTCAGTCATTTAGTTAACATTAACTAGGAAATTAGATATATCTTGAGAGCTGGAACCCAGGCAGTTTAGTTTGAAGTCCTTTATAAAAGTGGTATGCTTGCCTTGTGGTGTATTAACCATAAGGTTGGAATTTGAAAAAGGAGGTGGGTAATGGAAGTTATGTTGTGGCTATGTATAGGTGGTTACTGGACTTAGATGGTAGTTTGGCTAGATGTCAGTTAGTTTACAGTGTTTGAAAAAGCTTCAAGAAGGATGGTTAAAGGCAGGTACAATTGTATGACTAACAAGGTTGTGTACATGGCTAGGTGTTTTGCATGCCAAGCTTTTTATACTGGAAAAACTGACAATAACTTTAGTAAAAGAATTTATCAGCATGTACAGCATTTCGAAGAATGATGACAGCAGTGCATTGGCTAAACAAGCCTGTCACTGTCACATCTTCATCCATATTTAAGTTTTGTATTTTGGAGAAAATTGACATAGCAGCTTTCTTGGGTGACAGGAAAAATCAGTTACTACATTATACTACATTGTGAAATGCTTTGGCAACTGCATATGGATGCTATGATCTTCCCAGGACTAAACGATGCCATTTCAATTACTAGTGAGTTGAAACTTAGAGCATCAAAACTTTAAATAAGTTTAATTACTAGTGAGTTGAAACTTAGTATCAAAACTTTAAATAACTGTATGCTATATGTTTTTTAAGTTGTTGACATCAAGTTAATTGATTTTGCTTGCATTTGTTTGTTCATCCTGTGAGACGTCTGCCATTGGATAAAAGTAGCAATACTGTATTCTGATTGGCAGGAACTTATGACTGGTTCTCTGTTATACTTTATTAGCATTTAACATCTGATTTGTGTTTATGCTATATGATTCCATTTGTTTGTTCACCCTGTGAGAGGTTTACCATTGGATGAAAGTAGCAATTCTGTATTCTGACTGTCAATAACTTGTAATAGGTTCTCTGTTCATATTTTATTAGCATTTTCCATCTGATTGGTGTTTATTTCACCAAACTGATTGGTCATATTATAAGAGGGTTTGTTAGTCTATGTATTTTCATAGATCACTTCTTAAGTTTTGTTCATGGTTTTGATGAAGTTTTATTGATGGAAGCAAGGGTTGGGAGGGTGGCCTAATGGTTAAGGTGTTAGTCTTATAAACACAAGGTGCAGGGTTTGAGTCTTAAAAGGGATAATTAGCTAGGCTTAAAATGGCTCGCAAGGGCAGTTAGCCTAGTACTAATCTATGATTAACCATGTGGGTTTTTTAATGTGGATTTTTATTAAACCTCCATTTTTCAAGTGCTAACTGGTTGTTGTTTTTTTTTATTTTATATTAAAGTCATGAGACTTAGGGACAATGCTTGGAAAATCTGGCAGAAAAATAAAATTCTTCTAAACTACCAAACCTACCTCTGTCTACAGAACCAAATACAAGCCCTTGTAACAAAAAATACAAAAAGAATTACTATGTAAATATTCAGAATACTTCCCAAAGTAATGCAAAACCTTTTTTGTCCTCAATCTACAACCTCCTTCACCCTGGCAGAAAAAAAAAACAACCTAGACCTGTCATAATGTTACTGATAATACTATAGCAAACTCCTACAGCTCCAACTCCATCAACAGAGAAAACAAGCAGAAAATCTTCTGGTTCTTAATCATGCTGTCATCAGTCTGAAAATCCATCCCAAACAAATGCATTTAAACTAAATGCCATCCCTACCACATCCATCAATAAATTCCACCTTAAATTGAAGTTACCTTCTCTAGCAGCTGATAACCTGCCAGCAGACTAGATCAAAGTAAGAGCTGAGGTCTTAGTATTTCCATTCTCCATTCTCACAACTAGAGCCATTACCAAGTCATACATTCCTGAAATATGGAAACAATTATACTTCGTACCACTGCATAAGAGAAGAAACTTTACTGAACTAGATAACTATTGTTCCATAGCTATACTTCCTCCTGTTTCAAAAATCTTAAAGCATTGCATGCAGACTCAAATTCCCAAATATCTGCTCAACAATAATCACCTCTCACCTACCCAACACGGTTTCCACTCCCACTATAACACCACTACTGTCCTGCTATCATTTCTAGACAATGTCAGCCAATATCATAATGCTGGCAAACCAGCCTCAGACATTTTTAGACCTCTACAAGGCATTCAGTGCTGTTCCACTTAAAAAATGATTGAAACCCTGGCAGAATTTAGCTTATCTCATACAGCATTGTTATGGTTCAAGAACTACCCAAGTAATCTAACTCAAGCAGTAAGGTGGCAAAGCACATATTCCTCATTTCTCCCTGCCTCTGTAGGTGTCTCCCAGGGGTCCATTCTTGACCCCTGCTATTCACCATGCATATAAATAAGTTTTAAACTGTCACATCTCCATCTACTATGATTCAATATGTAGATAATACTACAGTCAATTGTTCCACCCTCTCCTAGGTACAGCTACAGACCATTACTCAGAAATCTTACTCAGCAGTTAAACATTGGAGAGATAATGCTCACCTTACACTTAATGCTAAATAACTAAACTGATGCTCTTCCTCTCTGAAACTAGTCCCCAAAACTCAAATAGCTTTAATATTTCCTCTGCTTAAAACATTAAATACAAAGTTACTTGTTGTAACAATTGAAGATAAGCTCAAGTTAGATATTCATATTCAAAATACTATAAAAACATATAGAAAATATCATAAAAAAATCACCAAAGGCTTGGAGATCTATACAGAGCCAAGCCATTTCTTACTGGCATTGGTTGTACATCTACTGCACACACATCTCCTACCAACACTCCTACTTGCTTCCCCTATTCTCAGTGTCCTACACAATAACCTCCTAGAAAAGCTTGAACAATGCTACAATAAAATTTCCGAATTTACTGCTAATTTGCCTAAAAGATCCCAGCACTGCCTTGTGCCCTTAAAAATAAACTGTATGGAATTCCAAAGCAATCTTAAAATTCTTCAGCTAAAAACTGCTCATTTCATACTTCACTACCCAGATGAATGCCATTCCCTGCATACCCTCCTGAAGTGCTATAACCATAGCAGTCCGCTGCTCTCTAAAGATACATTTCTGCCTCAACAAACTAAATCCCAGAACACATCAGAAAATACAATTATATCTCAAAGGTATGGATTACCATTACCAGCTCACTTAGGTAAATAAACAGCAAACTTAGCTTTAAGAGAAACCTCCATGCTCATCTTCTAAATGCTAGATTGTGTCAAAACTCCTTGAGCAGTCTGGTATTTGGTGTACAAGGTTGTAGGTGCTTGCCTCCTGTAACTAAGGTACAAAGTTTGAGTCTGAGCAAGTTATTTAACTAATCTGCCATCCCTAACAAAGGCATTACACACATGCGCGCGCGCGCACACACACACACACACACACACACACACACACACACACACACACACACACACTCACTCACAAACACACACACATGTGACACACCTCGTGGTAAGTTCTAACTTACTGAAGGAAGGAATGGCTTACTTGTGTTGTCCCACTCAGTGCAGCAACAACAAGCAAGTAAGTTTAAATTCCAAGTGTGTAGAAAGAAGACACAGCTTGCTTGTCTCATTTCTCTCATAGCAACAACAACAACAAGCAAGCAGGTTAAGGAAAATTTTACACTTCCTGCTGCACCTTGTGGGATTCCTGGCAGAGACAGTACCTGTTGTGGCCATGTCCACTCTCCAGGCCTAGTCCAGGAAAATAGTAGCCTAGTATGCATGGCTGCACATAGTGGACACCATGTGATGCATAATGATGGGCAGCAGGGGAACATACTCCACATTAACAATAGCAAGATGCAAAGTGACAGCACTGCAGCCAGATTTGCCAGTGGTTGTGCACATGTGCATACGATGCATGGTCTCCCAGCTCAGAAATTAGCATACGCAAGTGTCATAGTGCAGATGTTCAGACTATAACTGATAACACCTCATAATACAGACACAAATCAGAGATAATCAGGCAAAGTCTCCTCACTAGCACAATTACTGCACTACAAGGCCCATTTAAACCTGATCAAAACGGTGGTCACACTATTGAGAGGGACCTTGTTACCATGAGCAGCTGAGAGGGTCACAGTATATTGGATATCAGAGTATATTGTAATATAGGAAAACTGATGGAAGACAGGACTACTGGTAATGATTGTTAGGACTGCAATGAGCTTGAGACCACATGGCAGCAACTGATACAGTAACAGAGGGGGGTGTTAACACTGCACAGTGCACAACGGGGGACAGACTGGGGACTCAACCTGACAGGAGACAGGGAGACAGGGCGGCAGGGCATGACAGGTTTCAGTCCTACTGGGGGTACAACCTGATAAGGCACAGGGCACGCAGTGTCGGGTAGACACAAGTAAGTAACCATCACCATCATGACTCTAGGACATTTCCAGACCTGGGTATCACTCTTAACATCAGTTAAAGGATGTGCAGGTCAGGAATCCACATAGCCCTTACTCACACCATCTCAGAGATGTTCAGTGTGCTGAATGGCCTTAGTGAGGAACTGTAACTGCTGTAGACATTGCAGGATATCCTGCAATGCACACAGAATAACATAGTGTATAGGAACCTATAGCTGGCATGACTTTTGGAGCACTGGCAGCCCAGGTGACATCCATAAGGATACAGACAAGTGGCAACCATGGCCATGCTAGAAGATAGATTTGTATAGCATGATCATACTCCCAACATATGCAGATGGTACACAGCATTCAGGAGGCAGCTTCATTGTCCACCTTGTCTATGGCTGGCTCTGCACCGGGTCATAAACACTTTCTTAGACATTGCCAATGCACTTCTGGCTCCACAGTGGGAATCACCAATGTACAAATCAATCACAGCCCTGCAGTTCAATGCCATCACACTTACTTGGAGCCATATAGTGTTAATGCAAGTATGATCAGTCACTGGATTTACTGAGGATATTGTGACTGTGTTGAGGGTAGTATATTTAAAGCTGAAAGCTAGAAACAAAATGTGTGGTTGTATGACAGTACTATTAAGAATAATTAGAGAGATTGGCAGACTTTTGGGATTCCCTGTAGACTGCTCTGTCAGAGATGCTGGGTGAGTGGATTGGACTGACTGGGAAGATGATTTTTTTGAGTTATGCTACAGAATTGGAATTGCCTAGACATAGTAAAGCCTTGCTGAGTCTAATTATGGTGGCTGCCAAAAAAAGCCATTACTAGAAAATGGAAATCAAAGTCTAAACCAACTTTACTAGAAGTAGTGAATATAGTAACAGAGATAAAATAACTGGAAATGGGATCTTTAGAAAAAGGAAGGAGCAAACTACAAAAGAAAAATGGGAATTGTGGGAACAATATATACAGAGTAGGAATGAGGTTTTAAGATGCAGGATTTGAATGAGCTATATAATGCTTAACTGACAATGACTGGATGGTTTATAAGTGATGTATAATGTTTACAACTACAGTTGTTTCAGTGGTGTCAGTGATGTAAACTGTTTGCAACTAAAATGATAAAGTTTTGTAAGTTTTTCATTTATATTAATGTAAAATTGCCTTTGTCATATGTGTAAATTTAATAAAGATGTTTGAAAAAAAAAGAATAATTAGAGGGATAGGTCAAGGGTCTCCATTGTCACCATTATAGTTTGTGGCATATTAAGAGCCCCTAGATGCTTTGGTGAGGGTACTGAATCTATAAAAGTGTAGATTGTAGGGTGACAAATTTAAAATTCCATTATTTGCTGATAATGTATTGATATATTTGATAAGTCCTGATAAGAATGCTGATATGTTATTTCAGGTGCTGGACAAATTTGGTAAAATGGTAGGTTGTAAGGTGAACAAAACAATAAATAAAAGCAGTGGCAATTAACTGTATTCCTCCAGTGAGTTTCCAAATTAAACATGGCTATTTATGGAAGAAAGAAATATTAAATAGTTTGGGATATAGTTAAGGGAATACACCTGGGGGTCCATAACTAATACGTATGAGAAGTTGAAGAATAGGTTGAATGGCATTTTCTGTTAAAGGAAGATGAGAGGTTCAGAGTTAGATCAGATGATACAAGCAGTGTACCTTCGTATTTTTGTGCTACCTCTATTATTATATCATTCCAGGCATTTTCTGCAAAATGAATTGAGGATTTTCTTTGCTGGGAATTATGTGAAGTCAATTAAGAGTATGATAAAGGATTACATCTGTAGGATAAGAGTACATCTAGATTAGCATGGAATAAACTACTTGCCTAAAATAATACTGCCCAAAAGACATGCAAGATTGAATGCCTCTGATCTGGAGTTGTATTTTGATGTAACATAGGATCTACTTTCCATTCAAAGGAATGGTGTAAGATGGAAAGCAATTATGAAATGAATGGTTAAGAATGATGAGAATTATAAAAAGTCTGCATTATAAGGAACAATGTGCTGAGGGGAAGGTTACTATGTGTAATGAAGCAGGCATTAGGTTTTATGAGAAAGTGATTAATCAGAGAATAAATACATACGTGAATGAATTAGGTAGTAGCAAATGGCAAGAGAAGAGCAGGAGTAGTAAATGGAAGGGGGAGATTGACATTAGAAAGACAGAAAGAAAGAAAAACTACAGTGATATATCTGGAGCAACTGACTGAGAGTGAATGGGCCTCTTGAGAACAGATGCAACAAAACATGTGGACTGCTGGAATATTTGCAAACTGGGATTGAGGGAATAGTTAATACAAGTGAACTATGAGATTGATTGATCTTTTATTAGAAACATCAGTATGTGTATTACTATTATTGATTGAAGCCAGGGGAGAAGATCCAACAACAAAAAGACTAGAGAGCAGGGCTTTCAATGAAATTAAATCTTAAAGGATCACAAGTTGTAAATATAATGAGAACATTTTTTTAAGAAAGAAAGTCAATGGAAAACTGGGAAATTATATGTTTAAATACCAGATATGTTACAAAATGATACTGTTTAGGATGATATTTGCATGGAAGTGACTCCACAAACATTTTATTCACTACAACGAAATGAAAAAAGTTGTTATGTAATCTGGAAGCATGTTGTTGTAGGAGTTAATTGGAGCACTGGGAAGAAATTTTTTGGTTATGTTCAATATTTGCAGACTTTAAGGATAAATTGGAGCAAATGTATTTTTTCTTTTCTCCCTACAGCATACCTGTCAACCTCTTAATGCAAAAAAAATCTGGACAAAGCCATAAATAATAGGGGGACAAAAGTCCAAAAATAGGTAAAAAAATAAGGACAAATTTTAAGTATTGTTTCTATAAACTTAGTTGCTAGGAAAACAGCTTTTACATTAGCATGCATTTTATGGAGGTTTTGAAATCTGTTATTATTTAGTGACTTTAATCTTCATTGATTTTCAAGAAAACCACATATTTTATGAGGAACGGACCAAAAATATTAGGCAAAAATCTGGCCATTCTGCACAAATCTGTACAGTTGAGAGGTGTGCTTGCACCTGACCCTCAGCTGCCTCCCACTCCTCTACTTGTTCATTGGGTCTACTGGGCCTGCATTAGCCACCCCAAGACTCAACATTGCCCACATCTGGGGCTGGTGAGGAGATCTAGGATGCTGATTTGGCATCATACTGCTGATGTAGAGCATGTCCTAACTCTATTCAGCCTAATGCAACATTGGGCACCCTGCAATTACTGCTTTCAGTAGGTGCACACACACGTCCATGCATGCACAACCTGCTGACTAAGCTGCACATGTCTTATATAGCATGATGCTCACCAGACTGCTTTAAGTAGGTGCACACACACATCCATGCATCCACAACCTCCTGACTAAGCTGCACACCGCTTATACAGCATGATGCTCACCAGACTGCTTTCAGTAGGTGCGCACACACGTCCGTGCATGCATAACTTCCTGACTGAGCTGCACACTGCTTATACAGCATGATGCTCACTAAACTGCTTTCAGTAGGTGCAAACAAACATCCATGCATGCACAACCTCCTGACTGAGCTGCATACTGCTTATACAGCATGATGCTCACCAGACTGCTTTCAGTAGGTGCACACACACATCCGTGCATCCACAATTTCCTGACTGAGCTGCACACCGCTTATACAGCATGATGCTCACCAGACTGCATTCAGTAGGTGCAGGCATACATCCATGCATGCACAACCTCCTGATTGAGCTGCACACTGCTTATACAGCATGATGCTCACCAGACTGCTTTCAGTAGGTGCACACACACATCTGTGCATGCACAACTTCCTGACTGAGCTGCACACCGCTTATCCAGCATGATGCTCATCAGACTGCTTTCAGTAGGTGCACACACACATCCATGCATCCACAACTTCCTGACTGAGCTGCACACCGCTTATACAGCATGATGCTCACCAGACTGCTTTCAGTAGGTGCAGGCATATGTCCATGTATGCACAACCTCCTGATTGAGCTGCACACTGCTTATACAGCATGATGCTCACCAGACTGCTTTCAGTAGGTGCACACACACGTCTATGCATGCACAACCTCCTGACTAAACTGCACGCTGCTTATACAGCATGATGCTCACCAGACTGCCTTCAGTAGGTGCACACACACATCCATGCATCCACAACCTCCTGATTGAGCTGCACACCGCTTATACAGCATGATGCTCACCAGACTGCTTTCAGTAGGTGCACACACACATCTATGCATGCACAACCTCCTGACTAAACTGCACGCTGCTTATGCAGCATGATGCTCACCAGGCTCTTAACACTGCTTATTGCAGTGAGCCTAGGCAGCCTCTCTCCTCCAAGGATGGAGAGCCAACACTGGACTCTAATTTCCATCCTCCGCTTGTGGCCCCTCCAACACATTAATTTAACATGGGTTGCCTAAGCTAAAGTAATGCCATTATCCCGCTTTGCCAGTGGGCCAGTAATGGGAGCAAATATCTTGGTTATTGACGCAAGAAATAAAAATAATGAGGAAATAAAGCTGCTAGGCATGACAGTACAGTGCAGTGTAACAAAATGGAAACAGCAGATATATATATCTTGCAATTTTAACTGCTAAAATAGCTTTAACTAGAAAATGGAAGTCTGGGAAAACCCCAAAGAGAAGAGAAGTTATTGCCCTGTTGGATGAGTCAGAAGTATAAGAATGCAGATTGGAAAAGAGGTGGTTACCTCAGGAAATGTATAGAATTCAGTACAAGAATAATTTGAACTATATAGGACTGGGTTTCAAAGGTCCATTACTTGCTCTATTTGGCTAAGTTATTTGAAGTGAAAAGGAGCAAAGCAGCCTATTTAATTTAATTTAAAGTGATTGCTTAAATTGTTTGCTGTGGATTTAGTTTTAATTTTTGTTTGTTTATGTTTTCAGGCTGCTAGTTTTGTGAAAAATAGGGTTGTACAATTAAGTACCTGTTTATGACATCAGTTTAATAATGGGAAGTGAAATACTGATTGTAATGGATGGACTAACAAGGTAAGTATTTGGACATGTAGGAAAGAAGGTGTCAGAATTGTGCAACAAAATGGATTGCTGTCCAATGATGCAAGATAAAGACAAATCATCATGATGAAATTTAAAAATGATACTATTTTGGCTGAACGATTTGTATAAAGTTACTATTTTCAGTTGATGTTACGGTTATTTGTTGGGCACAAAAAGTTTATATTGCTTATGAAAATGGATGGATGGATGGATGGATGGATAGATGGATGCGTGCAATCACCCACTTTGATTTTCTTACAATGCAGCCTGCTATAATAATTGTATAATGAGTGGTGGTTTACCCTATGTAGCTATGTGCCTGTCATGTATAGATGTCTCCCTTGTAATGATATATCTTGTCATCTGCATTGTCACTGCCTTACCTTGGTTATGTCAAAACATTGTCTTATGAATCAATATATTCATCTTTTTTCCAATATTTAACTAAATAAGTGCCTCAATCAGCTGTCATTCACATGCATTTCAAAAGGAAGTTTGTAGTGACCTAATCTCCTGGTTATGGAAGTGATCGGCTCAACAAACAGCTACTAAATAGTCTATTGATACTTTCCATTTGTATCTATTATATGTTATTATGGGTAACATCCATCCAACAACGATCCTGCTCGGTCCTCACCCATTTGCATCTATTATATGTTATTATGGGTAACATCCATCAAACAAAGATCCTGCTCGGTCCTCACCCATTTGTATCTATTATATGTTATTATGGGTAACATCCATCCAACAACGATCCTGCTCGGTCCTCACCCATTTGTATCTATTATATGTTATTATGGGTAACATCCATCCAACAACGATCCTGCTCGGTCCTCACCCATTTGTATCTATTATATGTTATTATGGGTAACATCCATCCAACAACGATCCTGCTCGGTCCTCACCCATTTGTATCTATTATATGTTGTTATGGGTAACATCCATCCAACAATGATCCTGCTCGGTCCTCACCCATTTGTATCTATTATATGTTATTATGGGTAACATCCATCCAACAACGATCCTGCTCGGTCCTCACCCATTTGTATCTATTATATGTTATTATGGGCAACATCCATCCAACAAAGATCCTGCTCGGTCCTCACCCATTTGTATCTATTATATGTTATTATGGGTAACATCCATCCAACAACGATCCTGCTCGGTCCTCACCCATTTGTATCTATTATATGTTATTATGGGCAACATCCATCCAACAACGATCCTGCTCGGTCCTCACCCATTTGTATCTATTATATGTTATTATGGGTAACATCCATCCAACAAAGATCCTGCTCGGTCCTCACCCATTTGTATCTATTATATGTTATTATGGGTAACATCCATCCAACAACGATCCTGCTCGGTCCTCACCCATTTGTATCTATTATATGTTATTATGGGTAACATCCATCCAACAACGATCCTGCTCGGTCCTCACCCATTTGTATCTATTATATGTTATTATGGGTAACATCCATCCAACAACGATCCTGCTCGGTCCTCACCCATTTGTATCTATTATATGTTATTATGGGCAACATCCATCCAACAAAGATCCTGCTCGGTCCTCACCCATTTGTATCTATTATATGTTATTATGGGTAACATCCATCCAACAACGATCCTGCTCGGTCCTCACCCATTTGTATCTATTATATGTTATTATGGGCAACATCCATCCAACAACGATCCTGCTCAGTCCTCACCCATTTGTATCTATTATATGTTATTATGGGTAACATCCATCCAACAAAGATCCTGCTCGGTCCTCACCCATTTGTATCTATTATATGTTATTATGGGCAACATCCATCCAACAACGATCCTGCTCGGTCCTCACCCATTTGTATCTATTATATGTTATTATGGGTAACATCCATCCAACAAAGATCCTGCTCGGTTCTCACCCATTTGTATCTATTATATGTTATTATGGGCAACATCCATCCAACAAAGATCCTGCTCGGTCCTCACCCATTTGTATCTATTATATGTTATTATGGGCAACATCCATCCAACAACGATCCTGCTCGGTCCTCACCCATTTGTATCTATTATATGTTATTATGGGCAACATCCATCCAACAAAGATCCTGCTCGGTCCTCACCCATTTGTATCTATTATATGTTATTATGGGCAACATCCATCCAACAAAGATCCTGCTCGGTCCTCACCCATTTGCATCTATTATATGTTATTATGGGCAACATCCATCCAACAAAGATCCTGCTCGGTCCTCACCCATTTGTATCTATTATATGTTATTATGGGCAACATCCATCCAACAAAGATCCTGCTCGGTCCTCACCCATTTGTATCTATTATATGTTATTATGGGCAACATCCATCCAACAAAGATCCTGCTCGGTCCTCACCCATTTGTATCTATTATATGTTATTATGGGCAACATCCATCCAGCAAAGATCCTGCTCGGTCCTCACCCATTTGTATCTATTATATGTTATTATGGGCAACATCCATCCAACAAAGATCCTGCTCGGTCCTCACCCATTTGTATCTATTATATGTTATTATGGGCAACATCCATCCAACAAAGATCCTGCTCGGTCCTCACCCATTTGTATCTATTATATGTTATTATGGGCAACATCCATCCAACAAAGATCCTGCTCGGTCCTCACCCATTTGTATCTATTATATGTTATTATGGGCAACATCCATCCAACAAAGATCCTGCTCGGTCCTCACCCATTTGTATCTACTATATGTTATTATGGGCAACATCCATCCAACAAAGATCCTGCTCGGTCCTCACCCATTTGCATCTATTATATGTTATTATGGGCAACATCCATCCAACAACGATCCTGCTCGGTCCTCACCCATTTGTATCTATTATATGTTATTATGGGCAACATCCATCCAACACAGATCCTGCTCGGTCCTCACCCATTTGCATCTATTATATGTTATTATGGGCAACATCCATTCAACAAAGATCCTGCTCGGTCCTCACCCATTTGTATCTATTATATGTTATTATGGGCAACATCCATCCAACAAAGATCCTGCTCCATCTATTATATGTTATTATGGGCAACATCCATCCAACAAAGATCCTGCTCGGTCCTCACCCATTTGTATCTATTATATGTTATTATGCGTAACATCCATCCAACAAAGATCCTGCTCGGTCCTCACCCATTTGTATCTATTATATGTTATTATGGGTAACATCCATCCAACAAAGATCCTGCTCGGTCCTCACCCATTTGTATCTATTATATGTTATTATGGGCAACATCCATCCAACAAAGATCCTGCTCGGTCCTCACCCATTTGTATCTATTATATGTTATTATGGGCAACATCCACCCAACAACGATCCTGCTCGGTCCTCACCCATTTGTATCTATTATATGTTATTATGGGCAACATCCATCCAACAACGATCCTGCTCGGTCCTCACCCATTTGTATCTATTATATGTTATTATGGGTAACATCCATCCAACAAAGATCCTGCTCGGTCCTCACCCATTTGTATCTATTATATGTTATTATGGGTAACATCCATCCAACAACGATCCTGCTCGGTCCTCACCCATTTGTATCTATTATATGTTATTATGGGCAACATCCATCCAACAAAGATCCTGCTCGGTCCTCACCCATTTGTATCTATTATATGTTATTATGGGCAACATCCATCCAACAAAGATCCTGTTCGGTCCTCACCCATTTGTATCTATTATATGTTATTATGGGTAACATCCATCCAACAACGATCCTGCTCGGTCCTCACCCATTTGTATCTATTATATGTTATTATGGGTAACATCCATCCAACAACGATCCTGCTCGGTCCTCACCCATTTGTATCTATTATATGTTATTATGGGTAACATCCATCCAACAACGATCCTGCTCGGTCCTCACCCATTTGTATCTATTATATGTTATTATGGGCAACATCCATCCAACAAAGATCCTGCTTGGTCCTCACCCATTTGTATCTATTATATGTTATTATGGGTAACATCCATCCAACAACGATCCTGCTTGGTTCTCACCCATTTGTATCTATTATATGTTATTATGGGCAACATCCATCCATCAAAGATCCTGCTCGGTCCTCACCCATTTGTATCTATTATATGTTATTATGGGCAACATCCATCCAACAAAGATCCTGCTCGGTCCTCACCCATTTGTATCTATTATATGTTATTATGGGCAACATCCATCCAACAAAGATCCTGCTCGGTCCTCACCCATTTGTATCTATTATATGTTATTATGGGCAACATCCATCCAACAAAGATCCTGCTCGGTCCTCACCCATTTGCATCTATTATATGTTATTATGGGCAACATCCATCCAACAACGATCCTGCTCGGTCCTCACCCATTTGTATCTATTAAATGTTATTATGGGCAACATCCATCCAACACAGATCCTGCTCAGTCCTCACCCATTTGCATTTATTATATGTTATTATGGGCAACATCCATCCAACAAAGATCCTGCTCGGTCCTCACCCATTTGTATCTATTATATGTTATTATGGGCAACATCCATCCAACAAAGATCCTGCTCCATCTATTATATGTTATTATGGGCAACATCCATCCAACAAAGATCCTGCTCGGTCCTCACCCATTTGTATCTATTATATGTTATTATGGGCAACATCCATCCAACAACGATCCTGCTCGGTCCTCACCCATTTGTATCTATTATATGTTATTATGGGCAACATCCATCCAACAACGATCCTGCTCGGTCCTCACCCATTTGTATCTATTATATGTTATTATGGGTAACATCCATCCAACAAAGATCCTGCTCGGTTCTCACCCATTTGTATCTATTATATGTTATTATGGGTAACATCCATCCAACAAAGATCCTGCTCGGTCCTCACCCATTTGTATCTATTATATGTTATTATGGGCAACATCCATCCAACAAAGATCCTGCTCGGTCCTCACCCATTTGTATCTATTATATGTTATTATGGGCAACATCCATCCAACAACGATCCTGCTCGGTCCTCACCCATTTGTATCTATTATATGTTATTATGGGCAACATCCATCCAACAACGATCCTGCTCGGTCCTCACCCATTTGTATCTATTATATGTTGTTATGGGTAACATCCATCCAACAAAGATCCTGCTCGGTCCTCACCCATTTGTATCTATTATATGTTATTATGGGTAACATCCATCCAACAACGATCCTGCTCGGTCCTCACCCATTTGTATCTATTATATGTTATTATTGGCAACATCCATCCAACAAAGATCCTGCTCGGTCCTCACCCATTTGTATCTATTATATGTTATTATGGGCAACATCCATCCAACAAAGATCCTGCTCGGTCCTCACCCATTTGTATCTATTATATGTTATTATGGGCAACATCCATCCAACAACGATCCTGCTCGGTCCTCACCCATTTGTATCTATTATATGTTATTATGGGCAACATCCATCCAACAACGATCCTGCTCGGTCCTCACCCATTTGTATCTATTATATGTTATTATGGGCAACATCCATCCAACAAAGATCCTGCTCGGTCCTCACCCATTTGTATCTATTATATGTTATTATGGGTAACATCCATCCAACAAAGATCCTGCTCGGTCCTCACCCATTTGTATCTATTATATGTTATTATGGGTAACATCCATCCAACAACGATCCTGCTCGGTCCTCACCCATTTGTATCTATTATATGTTATTATGGGTAACATCCATCCAACAACGATCCTGCTTGGTCCTCACCCATTTGTATCTATTATATGTTATTATGGGCAACATCCATCCAACAAAGATCCTTCTCGGTCCTCACATCAATGACTTTGAGACTCACCAGTGAGGGACAACATTTGCAGTTCTTTTGATACTGTAATTTTAATGAATAAATATTTCTTAAAGAATAAGTTACTTAATGCAGTGTTTAAGACCCAATACGTTCAATCTGCAACATAGTAAATTAATGATATTTGCATAAGAAATAATAAACTTCATTAGAAATGTGAGGCAGCAAAGCTGCTGAAAGGTTTGGTAACAAATCCTGTTGAAAATCAGTTTTCACATATTCTTAGAAAGTAAAAAACCTTTTATGACATTCTGCTTTAAGCAGACGATGCTGTGCTCTATGGCATTTTTTGAATTTTGCTATAGCTGTTCACCAAATTCACATTGCCGGTGATCTGAATGAAATGTAAGTTTACTTTGGGCTGAGATGTTTATTTATTTCGTTTTTGTTCTTGTGTGCCCCCTATAGGACTTGCTCAGTGGCTCCCTTATTACTCTCCGCTCTCTGATTTGTTTCTTCCAGAGATGACAGCATGGCATCCCGAGACTGAAGAGCAGCTCTGTAGTACATTCATTCCCATATGGAGAACCTTATCAGGCCATTTGCTTCCTTGGTAGGAGAGAGCTGGGCATGAGGGAGTGGTCCAGATGATGGTCCACTAATGGCCCCTATCCCATCCCACTAACTCCTGCCCAGTAGGTGGCTTGAGGACTTCATAATTGCTGCTTGTTTAGGGAGAGACACATGCCCACAGACATGCCTGCTTACATAATGCAGAGGTGCACTCATCTTTGCAACAGTATAAGCCTGCCAGGCTTTTTCTATAAGTGCCCATTCACTCACCTGTAGATGTTGCTAATGTGGTGGGCCTACCCACCTCCCTCCCACTAGGACGGGAAAGCTGGTATCAGCTGCTTAACCCCATCCTCCACCACTTGGTCTCTCCATCACCTGTGTCATTAGTGAAACTCCAGCTTCATTTTATACCTACTGCCTTTTAATATCTTTATGTTGTTACCTATTTCATCTTTATATCATTTGTAATCACTGTGAACTGTTATTTTTTTAAGCCATGTATAATATGAAAAACTGTGAAACCTTATTGTTTTTCCTCTGTGAAGACAACACTTCACTGTATCAGTACCATACTCTGTAAAATTCATTGTCTCTGAAAGGGCTATGTGAGCTGTCTGTCTGCCTCTTAATTTGTTATGTATATGTGTGTAACTGGAGCTTTTCTCCCTGGGCCTCCACTGAAAATGGACATGTATCCAGTCAGACTATACCGGTCAGCAAATGTAAAATAAAAAAAAAATAAATAAATAAAGCATGAGGCACGTGGGTCATAATCAGCACTTTATCCTTGCACTTCATGGGGTGGGGCAAAATGTTCATTTATTAACGTATGAAAAGAAAATAATACACTTTTGATCCTGTCACCAAGAGTTTGTAAATCCAACTTTCAATATGCTGCTCCTGTTATTTAACCACTTAATGTTGTTTTTTTTTCCTAGGTGACACAGGAAAGCCCTCATCTACTACAATTGAAAAAAGTGCTAACTGTGCATACATCAAGTTTAACCCAACCCCTAAAGAGCAGACCGATTATTCAAGGTCAGGAATCATGGGAGATTTTGTTGTCCAGTATGATGTGAATTTACAGGACCTAATTGGAGATGTACAAGTAAGAAATGTAGCTGTGCATGACTGCTTGTCAGATTATCTGAACTTATAACTGAGTATACTTTTCTGTAATGAGTGGATATCAACAAAGCTTGCAACAGACAGCTAGAGACTACAGTTAGAAATAACACTGGCTTAGTGATCTCTCTGGTTATCTCTTTCAGATCTACAGTGGATATTTTGTTCACTATTTTGCACCTCGAGGCCTTCCTGTGGTTCCTAAAAATGTGATTTTTGTAATTGATGTCAGTGGTTCTATGTACGGAACAAAAATAACTCAGGTGAGCTAATTCACGATAAAATTCTATCTCTTCACTGGTGACTGATGGTTTACCCTTACATAGGAGTGTCACAAAAATCAGTGACTTAGAATAACCGCATTATGTTTTTGGTTACTGTAAGTTGTTACCTTTTCAGATGCCCAAGGTGAAATATTTCTTTGAAAAACACAATATTCTGCAGGACAAACAGTACCAGTTATCAATTTGAAGGACTGGATATTTTGTCACCAAAATAATAGTTGTAACAGAATTTTTGTTTCTGTTGTTTTTTTTCCCCACTGAGGTATTTCAGATAAACAACTATGGCTTTCCACAGCAAGTGGGTTAAAGTTAAAGACTTCTTGAACTAAATTACAAGAAATTTGTCACTTTTAGTTTTCTCCACAGAGCATGACTGCTTAAATTTATTTATTTATTTTATTTTATTTTACATTTGTTGACCGGGATTTTCCGACTGAGCTGAAGAGCCCCTTTTTCAGTGGAGGCCCAGGGAGAAAAGCTCCAGCATATTATACAATTTTCATTATAAATTAGCATCAAACAGCAATGTTACAGGATTATTACAAGGTATTAAGTTCCAATACAATACAATGTTATACAGTGTCAAGAATCAGGAGTATAGAAAAACTATTTCAAGATGTATAAAAAGAAATATGTCATTAAGATTAATATAGTTTTTGTAGTAAGTGGTTACAAAAACCCAGTTTTATCATAATGTAGTTGCATGAAAGCAAGACACTTACAATAGAATGTTTCTCTGAGGCAATTTGCTTAATGGATTTTAGAAGACAGTAGAAAGAGTAGTCAAGGAATATTAGAGAGAGCTAGTGAGAAGAGTGAGTTAAGGGCAGAAAGTAGATTAAGGTATGAGAAGTAGGGGATGTTTAAGGAGGGGGGGGCAGTGGCAGGACCAGTGACTTTTAAAGTGCTCTTTGGTGGCTGTCTTAAATTGTTTAGGATGTGTAAGGGTCCTGATTTCTAGTGGGAGCCTATTCCCAGGAAATAGTGGGGTGATAGCTGTACATGTTGCGTCCAAGTTTAGACTTTGGTTTGTAGATTTGTAGTAGGTCTTGGTTAGTGCTTTGGAGAGGTCTGGAGGGAGAATAATAGGAGATGAGAGGGGATAGTGCTGGGCAGTAGGAAGGCTAGTATAGGATAGAATGGATGATCTGGAGCTGAGAGAGAAGAAGCTGGTCGGGTAAGTCTAGCCAGTTTAGGTGTTTTAGAGAGAGACAGTGATGGGATTTGTAGGTTTGTTGAGCAGCAAATCTAGCTACCTTGTTGTAGGTAGATTTGAGTTTGGTCAGGAGTGCTGAGTTAAGATTTGTGAGAATTTGAGAACTGTACACTAGACTGGGTAGAAGGTAGGTAAGAGAGACAGTAATCTTGGCTTCAGAGGTAAGGAATTTCTTGTTATGGGAAAGGAGCCCTAGTTCTGAATGAGTCTTTTTGATACGGTTAGTAACATGCAAGTCAAATTTAAGCTGATTGTCGATGGTTACACCTAAGAGCTTAGTGCTGGATTCTACCTGAATGGGAGTGTTATTAAGGGACTGTATGGAGAAGGACGGTTTAATATTGTTGAAGTTTTTAGGTAGGAAGAGTAGCAGCTTTGTTTTTTTAGGGTTAAGGATGAGCTGGTTGTTGGAGAGCCATGTTTCAACTAAGTTAAAAGATGCTCGAGCAGCTGAGAAGAGCTTAGAGAGAGAGTTAGCTGTGGTGATGACTGTAGAGTCATCTGTGTATTGCACTAAAGATGACTGAGGACAGGAGGTATAGAGCTGATTAGTAAAAATATTAAAAAATAAAGGCCCTAGGATAGACCCTTGAGGTACACCCATTTTTATAGGGAAAGGAGAGAAGAGTGCAGAGTGCCATCTCACTGATTGAGATCTATCAGTGAGGTAGCTGGAGAACCATGCAACAGTATCAGAGGAGAAGTTGAGGTTATGCAGTTTCTGCAGCAGAAGAGTGTGTGCGACAGTGTCGAAAGCTTTTGAGAGGTCCAAGAATAGGCAAGAAATAAGTTTATGGTCTTCTGTGGCTGTAGAGACAGTGTTGAGAAAGGATAATAGAGCTGTAGTAGTGCTATGTTTGAGTCTGAAGCCATGTTGAGTGGGTGTATGCAGATTTTCCTGTACTAGATACTGCATAACTTGTTTATGAATACATTTTTCTGGTACTTTAGAAAGAGGGGAGAAGATAGCAATAGGTCTAAATTTGGTGGTAACCGAGGAGTTTTGTGTATAGGTAGAGTGTAGCATTGTTTCCAGATGGAAGGGACTTTAGATTCAGAGATAGAGTGATTGATTAGGATAGATACAGGGGGAAATAGGGACTACCATGTGAAAAGTGGGAAATATGGTAATCCTAGATCACAATATATTTCATAGTTCAGGTGATTCCTGCGTTAGGGCAAAGTCTAAATTAAAACGCAGACACTCTATTAGATGAAAAGACTTTAGATCCCTTCCAACTATCAAGATGCTTTTGAATATTTGCAGACTTCCACTCTGAAGAACATTTGAAAGTATTTTATCCACAGACAAGCCATAGAGTGTGTTAAGAATTTTGATCTAATTGTAGTCCTATATTTATCAGTTTTGAATGTAAAATCAGCACCTCTAGTGGACCAGTTTGAATCCAGCAAATTGATGCTTAATAACAGAGTTTCTTATTTATTAAAGCCTTATGAGCTAAACACAACTTATCATACAGGTATCTATAACTGCTTTAAAATAGTCCAAGTTGCTCTAATCTTAAATCATAAGTACAACTTTTGACCTCCATTAATTGTCTTGTACACTTTCCCTGAATACCTTCAAGGTTAAGTAAATCGCCTTTGTTACACATACAAAACAAGGCATTATATTAAATAATAGGACATATGTATATTATCAACAATCCATCCACATCCATCAATAATCCCTTCTCCCATTTTTGCACATGGGTTTGGGGTGTCACTTCTACAGTGACAATCATCTAGAGACAGGGTTCACATCACCAGATGGCTAGCCCTACTGCAGCTGTCTTTCCATACCACACGTACTAAAACAATCTTTTCAAAAATTCAGCACCAGTGTTGAAATAAAGTTCTTCACATTCTTAAAAAGCAGCCCTATCACTTTATAGACTTAGCTTTTATAATTTGAGCCTGTGTTCTGAATTTTCAGTTATTACAAACAATAGTCCTAACATCCTTGTAGTCAGTTAAAAGTGTTAGGTCAATAAGTCCTAATTTCAAAGTTAGAATAATATTATGCTTTCCAAGATATAAGACAACACATTTATCCTCATTAATATTAAGCTCCTTTTTTTCTAACCATTGTACAACTGATCTTGAATAACAGTTAAATGTAAATTTAACAATATCATTGCCGTAAATCACAACAAATCCAGACTTGATATCATCAACATATTTAGCCAGCTATACAGAAGAAGATTTAGGTATTAAAAAAAAAAAAAACAATGTTAAATAATATGACTCCCGATACTGACTCTAGTGGAACTCATCTATACACCGGAGCCTAATTTTAGAATTATAAGAATTATAGCTCTCTCAGGTCTACCGGACAACCAGTTTGATACCCTGGGAATAATGTAAGGGCTGATTGACCCCTTGCATCTATAATAACATTATGTGGAACACTTTCAAAAGGCTTGGAGAAATCCACATAGAACACAGCCACAGATTAACACAAATCTAAGACTGATAGGTTCATAGAAAATAAATTTGTAAAAGTTGATCTATTCTACATAAACCTAATATGTATAACATAGGCAATCCTTTTTTGTAATGCTGAAAAATACATTTGCAGTGCAGCAATTTTACTGAGTACTGCTTAGTCTGATACCTACGGGTAGCGATGCCTTCAGTCTGCTGAAATTAATTATAAGAATCTGGAACATTGTTCTAATGTAGTGCATAAAGGTATTTAGCAACTGATGTCAGAATGTAGTCTTTGAAATTGAATAATGTTTCTTAAACTGTTTTCTTCTCTTTTTTTAGACAAGAAAGGCGATGCATGTTATTCTAAATGACCTACGTGACACCGATTACTTCAACATCATCACATTTTCAAATGAAATTCATATGTGGAAGCCCGACCATTCAATACCTGCCACTCAGCAGAATGTTAATAATGCCAAAGATTTTGTGAGCACCATCAAAGCAGAAGGATGTTAGTATCTTTTTTTGTCACATCTAAATCAGTTGAAGTGGTTTTCTACTGCTGGAGTGAGAAATAGTTAGATGACATAGCCTGGAGTAGCTGTCTGGGTTTTTATACTTGCTTATGAGGTTAATAGGTGTATCATATGGCCTAGATCCTTTTTGTAAAGTCTGACATCCTGAGATTTGCTATACACTTTGTATCAGGTTCTAAAAGCACAGCTCTTGCTTGGGATGCACCATTCTCAGACTGAGATGACATTTTTCAGGGCTTGGTTACAGATGAGTGGGTGTAAATAGTAAAGGGTGCCAGTATTGCTTCCTTGAGACAGCCAGTGAGTATGTTTGGGCATTTATGTCTATATGTGCAGCTGGCAAATTTTGGCTTCATGTATAAAATGTTATGACATAAAAGGTTGTATAAGCAAAGTTTTGAACAAACTTGGGAAGGTTAAAGTTCAGTTTTTCCTGTTCCAATGCTACAGATCTGGGGTGAAAGCAACAGGGACAATATTTCTAAGTTATAGCATTTACTTGGAAGTAAGGTGGTAGATGATGAAGTCTTCATGGGGGGACATACAATACCCGAGCCTCACTCTCCCTTGTAAGATAGGGTCTGACCATCCATGGTTCTGGCAGCTAAGGCCACTCCCAAACCCAGATCCTAGATGGCACAAACAGATGCTCTGTTTTGGTACCAGAGGTCATCTGTAAGGATTGCAGTTATGCTATGCTTTGAACAGAACTAGGGGCTTCCAAGAATGCTTTTTTGACACTTTGTCAGAATACAACTTATGCTAAGTACATTTGTTGCAGTTTTCATTGTCCACATTGTATATTAGATATTTTAAACATTCTCAGTCTAGATATTTAACAGACATAATATTTTCTCTAAATCATATACAGTTCAGGTATGTTTACACAAATCCTTTATACATTGGCTTTTCACAGATGCCACGCCTGAATGATAATTGTATTAATGCCTACGTTGGAAGGTTGTAGACTTTATACTGGCCATGACAGAGGAGATAATAACCTAACAATGTGGCACTATAACATATAACTAGTTTATACATGGTCATATTCAAGGTGCATGAATCTGTTTGACATCTGTACTCTCTGGGAAAATGACTAGCACTGAAGGATGTCTATGTGGTCATCTCCATGAATACAAGAAATCAGTCTACTGACACTGAACACAAGCTCTTTCCTTAGTTGCTATCTGAAGAAGCAGAACCATTTTGCTTGTAAATCAAAAGTTTGTCATTGGAATATTATGATTTGTTAACTTGAAAGACTATAACACCAGGTTTAATGCAAGCAACATAAATGCATTTGTAGGGTGTCTATTTTTTTTTCATTCAGACAGACTTTAGGGGAAGAATAAAAGCAAATGATTTATGTCTACTGTATGTGAATGAAAAGCTGACTAGATTCTGCTTTTATTTTATTTTATTTCTGTTTATTATAATGCTCTTAGTCCTGCAGGTGTATTTCATCCAACCTGGTGTTCTAAAGTTTCATTAGTAGAACATTACTTATTCTATGTATTTGTTACAGGGACTGACATCAATGCAGCTTTGTTAGCAGCTGCCTCCATATTTCACAAAGGAGTATCTGATCACAAGAGCAAAAATATAGTGCAGAAAGTGCCGTTAATCATCTTCCTGACAGATGGAGAAGCAACAGCTGGTGTGACTTCAACCAACACTATCCTTGCTAATGCCAGGCAGGCACTAAATGGTACCATCTCTCTTTTTGGCCTGGCCTTTGGTAGTGATGCAGATTTTGGGTTACTGCAGCGTCTTTCCTTGGAAAACAGAGGAATTGCGAGGAGAATCTATGAAGATTCAGATGCCACATTGCAGATGAAAGGGTTTTACGATGAGGTTGCAAGCCCCCTGCTTTATGACATACAGCTGAATTACATGGATAACCACGTGGAGCACGTGACTCAGACATTATTTTCAAATTATTTTGATGGCTCTGAGCTGGTGGTGGCTGGCAAAGTGAAGCAAGGTGTTCAAAATATCCATGTGGAAGTTACAGGCATTGATTCAACTAAGCTTATAAGTGTGGAAAATGATATTGATATTAATGCTACTGAAGCCACTTTTGGCTGTCCTGGTGATACAAGCAGAATCCAAGGCTTTGTACAGCGGCTTTGGGCATACTTCACTATAAAAGAGCTCCTTACTGCCAGACTTAAGGCCACTGATACAGCAGCACGTCGTCTGCTCACTGACAAGGCCACTAACCTTTCACTTAAGTACAATTTTGTAACTCCCGTTACTTCTCTTGTGATTGTGAAACCAGAGGAGGAGGAATCTGAAAAAGGACATTATAATACAACATCCTCTACCACAGTGACTTCAACCACATCTACAACTATACACTCACACTCCACAAAAACAGCAATCACTACAACAAGAAGTACAACCATGCCTATTAAGAAGAAGGTACCTCCAACTTTCACCACAGCAAAACTTCGACTTACAGCCATAACCCAAGCCAAAGCTGAGACAACCAAACCTGTGGCAATGACAACATCTACATTCTCACCATTGATGTCCTCAGCTACTACTGCTTCCAAGATTTCTGTACAATCGGATGTGGCTGAGAACACAACATCTGTTTTATCTATTGAGTCTGATGGCAGAACTGCTGTAACCCAGAGTGATCATACAGCTTGGTATCCACATACAAGTAGTTCCAGGGCAACTGTATGGGAAACAAATGCCAACATAAGTACTCCAAACACAGAAGCAATATCACTTCTTACAACGATGCATGTTACAGTTCCACCAACTACAATCACAACCACTACCTTTCATGCTACACATGTGCCACTATTTGCAGATATAGCACTGATTGAAGATGACTTGGCAGGTAAGGTCCAAACACAAAATGAGTGTTTGTTGATTTTGTTTTCTTGTTTTATCTTCAGCTTGCAATCATTCTTCAGGACATAGCAACAGCATTTCTTTATTGGACAGACTTTGCTAAAATAAACTGTTCTGTGGCCCTACCACTGTGGAAGGTTTTGAAAACGTGGACACATCAACCCCATTTTCATCTGAATCTATTCCCTGACTGGAATTCTTTTGAAATTCCATCTAGAAGGAAAGTTTCCGAATCAGTTTATTAGCAGCAGGTGATTTGTCAGAATCTTCAACTAAATCAAACACCTTTATTAACATCACAGACTACATCGTGATATGAGTACACATTCAATTTATAAAAGAGAAAACAAACCATTACAGTTTTTTTATTTTCATGCATTATACATATAGTAACAATTATTATTCAACAACTTTACATAGATTGCTTATGTTCTGCCTTCCCTGAAATTTCACTCCTCCTCTTGAACAGTATTCTGTATGCATTTTTGCCACAGATCCCCATTTATTTCTCTGTTGTTTGCTTCTTCCATTTCCTAATGATCCCAACTCCAATTCTTTCATCTCTTTCATAACATTCAGTAATGCCATAACAGTTAGTTTGTGTTTTTATTTCCATTTTCTAGTAAATGCCTTTTTGACAGCCAACAGTATTAAATCTAATAGGGCCCCACTATATCTAAGCAATTCAGTTTCTATATCCAAGCTCAAAATAAACATTTCTTTAATTACAGTAATCTGCTCCTCCGACATTTCTAGCAAAGTACCAGCAAAAAACTTCTAAAATCCACCAACTCATTGCACTCCCAAAAAATATGTTGTAAAGTACTCCTCTGTTTCCCAGTACACCTTCAGCAATTGCTATCTACCTAAGGAACAATTCTCTGAAGTCTATTTGGGGTATAAAAACACCTAAGCAAACATTTCCATGCAAAAATCTTAAACCTTCCAGACTTTTTTGCACACTTGGGCACAATACAAATGTCCTCCCACAATTTCTCCATATGTTGCCTATCCATTTCCACCTCCCAGTCCCTTGCAACTTCCCCGGATTGATTCTCATGATTATCATGCATTATTTTATATGCCCCATAATTTCCAAATAAATTAAAGGAAGTAATAAAGATGTTGGGCTTTAGGGTGAATGATACATTTGTCTATAAGTTTGTTTTGTATGTCTGTTAACTGCATAAATGGGAAGGACCCACATCCTTTCAGATTTAATCCAAAAACAATGGACAACACAATTTATATGGATACATGTTTTAGAAAATTAGATAGAATGTGAATTAAGAAAATAGTTACATGTGCTAACCTAGTAAAGAGTGGAGCAAAACTTTTAGCACTGGTCCAGTAAGGCAGCATCCACATTTGCAACATAATGCATTTTAATAATAAAGGAAAAAAACTGACATCATAAGATGTGAACAATTTAAAGTCTGTGAATTTCTTAAAAGCAGAGGCAGCCTTTTTCTTACTGTATCCTATAACACAAGTGGATGAGTGGAGCTGCTTTTAAACTGGAGTTATAAGGGTCTACCACTAAAAGAAAGTTAGCAATTGTCTCATATTTAATCCTGGGTCCAGAGACAGGGGGCTTTCTCATTCAGTGACACATTTTATTTTTTGAAGAACAAGGCGAGGACCTGCTTTACCACCAAATGCTACTGGTCAGAAAAAGTAGTCACACAAACCTCCAAGTTTGATGAACAGAAACTACTAGTGCTGTTTCTGTTGTAGCTTCTAACACGTTATCAGAATCTAATGCCTGTGTTCAGACTATGGAAGGCAGTAACAGGCCTATTAACCAGACTATAGAAGGCAGTAACAGGCCTATTAACCAGACTATAGAAGGCAGTAAGAGGCCTATTAACCAGACTATAGAAGGCAGTAAGAGGCCTATTAACCAGAGTCAGTGCTTGGTACAGTGCTACTTTTCTTGCCATTGATAACACTAGTTCTTCTGTCTGATACTCCAGGTAAATGTTCACTGGTGCTTGTATTAGAACTTCTTTTTCACATGATGTTTACCCCTAATACCTATCAGCCATTTAACCATTGTCCCTGGTCTACCCATTTGTTTCCCTAGTCCACTTCTGCTGATTTACCACCCTACATTACCCTGTGAGGGGCCGCTCTTTTCCAAAGGAGATTAACCTTAACACTTATCTGCCATCCAGTTAGCCATTAAAGAGGGTTTGGTCTCTTTCCTCTTCACACAGACCTACATTTGCTTTGCTCCACAGGGTACTGCCTCAATCCAGTGGTTGGGGGTGGTCTGCCTTCACTCATCCAGACTGAGATCACCTGCATTTTTAGGACAAATCATAATTATCCTCAAATTGGGGAGCTACACACCAATTCAAACCTGAACCTTATTGTTTGTGATTGTGGTTGTAATTGTGATTGGTGGAACATGCTGAGTCTGAATGTCCTCCCTGTGTCTGCATGGGTTTCCCCCCACATTCCAAAGACATGCATCTGGAATGTTTTTCCAAGGCCTCCACTAAAAATAGGCTCTGTTCCAGTCAGACTTTCCTGGTAAACAAATGTTAAATTAAATTAAGTTAAATTAAATTAAATTATTTGATGAAGGCCTAAATTTCCTACAAAACATAACCCTCACCCCGTGGAAACTGATGTAAACAGTTGCATCACTACAAGGGTCCCCAACAGTCCAGCACAGGTGCCCCTTTGAAGGGCCTACAACTCCTCATGCATGATATACATAGACTGGGAGCACTACTCAAGCCCTAACACCCTCACCCAATGGTTCTTAGAATTTATAAACTCAAATGCTATGGAACAACTGGTCACCACTCCCACAAGTGGGGAAAACATATTGGACCTGATCATCACCAACATGGGGACTCTATGTTCCATACTAGAAGTATTCCCCTCATTGGTAAGATCTGACCATAAATTAATCTCACTGGACATCCATATCCCGTCCCCACCCCCAGCCAAGGAAACCATGGTGAAGAACTTCTCAAAAGCAAACTTCACACTTCTCAAAACCAAGGTGGAATCCTTCAAAGCCCCCGGGCCAGTGGAAAATACGGCCCAAACCGCAAAATCCTTTACAAATGAATTCTATGGACACCTACAGGAGTGCATGAATCGTGCTATCCCAAATAAAACCAAGACTCACTCCTCCAAAGGCAGGAGACTTGTCTGGTGGACCCCAGCTATAAATAAGCTATACAACAGAAGGAGGAAGCTACTACATGATAGAGCAAAATCCCAAAAAGGGAAGGCATCTCTGATCAGTACTAGCAAGAAACTACGATCCTTCATAAAATCATCTAAGGCCAGCTTCGAAAGAAAAATTGCACAAAACGCTAAAGATAATCACAAGGCCTTCTTTAGTTATGTCAGGAACCTGGGTGGCAACTCACAGATATGCTCTGAGTTAGTGCAAAATGACAAAAATTAAACTGAACCCACAGACATTGCCAACATCCTGGCAGACAGGTTCAGTGCAAACTTCTCACCCCTTCCCCCCCAAAAGAGCAAATGTCTATCCCAACAGAGTGTAGCCTCCCTGACATCACAGATGCACAGGTGAGAGCTACCCTCTCCAAAGCAAAAAACACAGCATCAATGGGACCGGACGGTGTCCCGGGCTGCGTCTTACATGAGCTCCAAGAAGAACTGAACCCTCACATAAAGTCACTGTTCAATCTCAGCCTTACTACAGGATATGTACCCAAGGAATGGCGTACAGCAACAGTGGTCCCACTCCACAAAGGTGGTGCCACAACGGGCCCCGGAAACTATCGCCCTATAAGCCTGACTAGCCTGGTCTGCAAAGCTATGGAGCGTATCATCATGGAACTCATAAACAAAGACATTGGGAACCTCCAAACACTGGATCCTACCCAATTCGACTTAATCTCCAGATCTTGCCTCTTGAACCTGGTCGACTTCTTTGAAACAGTCACCAAGGCCATAGATGAAGGGAAGGTAGTCCATACAGTCTACCTGGACCTCGCAAAAGCCTTCAACACAATACCCCACTCGGGCATCATAAATAAGCTCACCAGCTTAAATATCAACCCCTATGTCACAAAATGGGTTGCAAACTGGCTCAGGGATAGAACCCACATGGTCAGAATTGCAGGTGCCATGTCAGATTCTAAACCAGTTACAAGTGGCGTCCCACAAGGCTCAGTCCTGGGACCTCTCCTGTTCGGTATATATTTCTCTGAGGTACAGGCTAACACAGGAGGACTATGACTGACCAAGTTCGCAGATGACTGAAAACTGGGTGCCATAATCGACTCACTGACTGACACAAGCATTCTCCAAAAGGGTCTCACAGAGTCGGATAACTGGTGCCAGAGCCATGGCCTAAAGCTAAATGCCAAAAAGTGCATAGTCATCCCCTTTGGGAAAAACAAAGTGCCCACAAATTACCACATAGATGGTAATCCATTAAGTACAGAAGAAGTAATTAGGGATTTGGGGACCCAAGTAGATAGCAATCTCTCCTTTGACAATCACGTTGCCAAAGTGGTTAGAAAGACCTTTGATATAGCCCACCTTATCATGAAAGGGTTCACATCTAGATCAAGAAAGGTCATTGTGCCCCACTACTCATCACTCATCAGGCCCATAATTGAATACAATGCCCCATTTGGGATGTACCTTACCCGATACCTGCAGCAACTGGAAAGACCCAAAAAGTACCTCACCAAGAGGATCAAGGGACTCTAACAGATGCCCTATGCAGTTAGGCTAAAGAAACTCCAGCTTTACTCAGTTGCTTACTGCCTACTCAGAGGCAATCTGTGCCTGACGTATAAAGCCATGTCCAAATCAGAATTAATGGACATGCTCCACCTCAGGAAATACAAATCCCTTAGAGCTACATGCTCCAGGGACTTAAACCTCAGCACAGAAATAAATAGGACATGCTGGAGGGACAGATTCATATCCCAGAGGCTCCCCTCACTCTGGAACAAAATCCCAATCCATGTTAGGCAGAGCCCCTCAATGACCCTTTTCAAGAGAAATCTTGACGAGTGGATGGGAGATCGTAGGTTTACCCCTGGGATCTCTTCTGTATCCCTACTAGACAGAGGCACAGTAAACTAACCTTAAAAGGGCTATCTTCTGTGACCTACTATACAGAGGCACAGTCAACTAATCTAAAAGGGTGGCGAAAGCCAAACACACTCTGGCTAGGATTATAAATGCCCTAGGGCAGATAACCAAGTATCAACCTATGAACCTATATATGCATACTCCTGTACATGTTTCTCTTGAAGTGCCTACATCTCCTTTCTCATGATGCATGCACATTGCTGGATATATGTCCCTTGAAGGGCCTACAACTCCATACTTGTGGTGTATGCATACACCTGCACAGGTGCCCCCTTGAAGGGCCTACATCTCCTTTCTCATGATGCATGCACATTGCTGTATATATGTCCCTTGAAGGGCCTACAACTCCATACTTGTGGTGTATGCATACACCTGCACAGGTGCCCCCTTGAAGGACCTACAACTCCTTCCTTATGATGCCTGCACACACCTACATGTGACCCTTAAAGTCATTCCTAGATCTCCTTCCTGCACAGTGCTGCATGTTTGCTCCTTGAAGGTTACAGCCAAAGGGCTTAGTTGAGTCAAGTTCACATTCCTGGTCCACAGTGCTGTAAGTGTAATACCAACTCCTCTGATAGGTATCAGTTGTGTAGTGAACATGGCTACCTCCCTTCCTTGAGAGAACTAGTGCTGGCAATCTAGCCCTCTGTTGCAGGTCCTACCCTCACTCAGAACACTACTTAATCTCCAGATGCCTGGGTCATGAACAGGACTTTTTCCTTTGCCACTGGGGTGGCTAGAAGTAATAAATAACTACTAATGTTAGCACTGGTGACCAGGGCAGTGTATACTGAACCTCATATTGCAGCCCTGCTGACCAGTGTCTAATACAGCTGAGATGCTTAAAGATTTTTTTATTCTGAAATTGATAATATTAAATCTGCTTATCCTTTCACGGCTCACCATCCTTGAAATCCTTATGAAGGAGCTGACAGCAAACCAATAGCCACATGGATTCCAGTATGACTTACACTGCAACATAAAACGAAGGCCAACACGATTTCCCAGTACTGTTTGTAAAGGTGTCAGCAATGGTAGCTGTGCTGGTCCCAGCTAGTGTGCTGCTGTCACTGTAGGCCACTTGGATACTCTGAGCATTTCCTTTCTTTGATAAACTGTTGTCCACACATAGCAGACACAGTCATGCTTTGTGCAATCCTCATTGCAATAATAGAAAGGCAATACATGGGATGGGGTGTGAGGACTTTACTGTCTGCATCACTTATTACTTGAACTTAATACAAAATTACACCCAAGGATGGAGTAACTGTATTCTCTGTTGTAGTCACCAAAGAAATGAGCTTTTTTTCAGCAGGATGATTTTCAACACAAATGTAGTCAAGTCATATTTTCAGGAACAGAGCATACATTTGATGAAGCTTCAAAATAACTTAGGGATGCATATACATAATCTTTAGGAAAACAAATAGCTTTTCTCTGTAAACCAAAAATACGACTGCTGATACCAGTTAGAAGTTCAAGGCCATCCATTATCAGGTTCCTGCTTCTGAGTAATATTACCATACCCAGGGGGCACTGTGGTTTATGTGGCTTAATATTACCATACCCAGGGGGCACTGCAGTTTGTAATATTAAGATACCCAGGTTGATCTGTGGTTTGTAATATTGCCATAGCCAGGGAGCACTGTGGTTTATGTGGCTTAATATTACCATACCCAGGGGGCAGTGTGGTTTATGTGGCTATAGGAAATGTTGCCTGGCACCATTCTTCTTACGATTTTAGCCCACAGTTGCTAGCGTAGTAGCGTATAGGCAGGGAGTCTATACATGCTGTGTGTGACTCACATCTGATTTACTGGGCACTGGAGTGAGGAGGATTTTGCAGGTACTAGTCTACAAGTCTGTTCTGTGTGCAGGGACAGAGCATATTACACATTCAGTGATCTTGTAACAATATCTGGGGAAGTGATAAAGTGATAATTTCCTGTTTGGCAGACCCACCCTCAGAAATTATACACATTCATAACAGCATGCAGCCAGACTGGTCCTCCTAAGAGGTAGGTGCAATGTGACAGCTTTATAAAGAATCTCACCAGACTTTGACATGACAGTAGCCACTCTGTCACCCCCGATTTATGCCCTCTATCTGGAAAACATTTGGGCACAGGAGCCATGCACTGGAAAGGACACTAGAGATAAAGAGGTAGGAATAACAACAAGAGATAATAGTGATTTAAAAAGCATTGGTATGTCATGCATGCATATATCCTCCACATACAAACATAAATAAATAAATAAAATGCCATCACAATGCTTATAATGTGGTTATGATTGCATTATTGGAACTGTGGTAGCTGTATAATTAATCTCTGTCAGTTGTGATCAACCTGCACTTACATAAATGCTTATAATCCAACACAGAAATTGCAATTATTGTATGTTAACTCATTTAATTCCTGATGATATATTCTGTATTATGTTGGTCTGAAGAGTTTCAGCTCTTAATTAACTGAATCTCTAAAGACACCATTTTTTAGAGCATCAAATTAGTATGCAATAGGAAATCCAACTTTATTCATCAAACCATTATGCAGTAAGAATCCCAAATTCAATATCCTCCTATGGGCTCAGGTCTTTGAGATTAGCATGTTTCTGTTACAATGAGGAGGTCATCTTGGCCACTTCTCTATGAAGTTATGAGCGAAATCCTATTTTAGTCCATCTTGTTGGCCTGTGATTCACCATAAACTCAAGGTGCCAAACTGGGACAAATTGGTGGCAAGGATGTTCTGTTAGTGGAGTTAGATCATGAATGACTGTTTCTCTTTTTCCACAGACTATGAATAACTTGGGCCCGACTTAAGTTGGATGTCTGAAAGGGGGTCATATTTTGCTTTCAACATGGGAAGAATGGTTAAATACAGGCTTTGGTGATGTTTGCAGCACAATATGCCACTTATTTGCCTTCCAAACTAATAATAAAAGTGAAGCATTTGCAAATCTAGTTTTAGTGTGTGTGTGTGTGTGTGTGTGTGTGTGTGTGTGTGTGTGTGTGTGTGTGTGTGTGTGTGTGTGTGTGTGTGTGTGTGTGTGTGTGTGTGTGTGTGTGTGTGTGTGTGTGTGTGTGTGTGTGTGTGTGTGTGTGTGTGTGTGTGTGTGTGAGAGGCAGAGAGTACATCAGATGGTGAGGGACTCACTAAGACATGGAGCACAGAAATAAATGGATCTCTAGTAGACTTGACTTGGCATAAATATGTGAAAATGATCTTCAAAAGCTAATTAAGTAAATGCTAACTTAATGATGAGCCTATGTATGTGCAAACAAAAAAATACCTTGCTGCCAGTAAGCGGGTGAGTGTGTGTGTGTGTGTGTGTGTGTGTGTGTGTGTGTGTGTGTGTGTGTGTGTGTGTGTGTGTGTGTGTGTCTGTGTGTGTGTTTATGTGCATGTGCACATGTTCATACATTTGTGCAAATACATGCATGTTTATATGTGTGCACATAAAGATGTACAATTTAAAAACTATAAAAATATAAATACAGAAAATAATAGATAATGATGTAATCTTTCTTTTTGCCTGCCCAGATATGACTAATTTGGGAGGTGTTTGATGCAAGCATTTTAGTTGACTGTTGTTTTCATTTTTCTTTCAATTTAGAAGCACTAGGAGAACTGGAATCAGAGAGTTTTGGTAAGTGCAAGTCTTCATTTCTGACTTTAGCCAAATTTATCATGGCCATGGAAGGGAAACTTCCCCTAGCAATGAATGGTTTATATGAGATATTAGAATTACACATGATGTTTTGACTGCTTCATTAACCATTTTCTGACATACCTGCTGCTACTTTGGAATCTGCTTTTAACACACTAACTGTATCACACCAAACTATGCTTTATCCTCTCATAGTACCATACAAGATGGATTTTTAACTTACTTGGATGATAACATGAAGTACAACTGCAGGATCACAAAATGGTGGCTAGCACCATAAACTTCATAGTGCCCCTGTCCTCCCACCGGTAGCACTCAGTATTTTTCTATCCTGCTTTCCAAACATTAAACCCCAAACTAGTTATTTGTATCTTCACACTATTCATCTGCTTGTCCATATTATTTCCCTTTCTTCAAGGTCCATCAATTTCTTTCATCATTCTCTGTACACTCAACTGCTTTTTTGTATTTGCTTCTTGCAATCAGTAAATGCTGCTACCCCAATATCACTATCTTTTTGACCTGACCTGACCTGACCTGACCTTAGTATTGTTTACCAGCTGCCTACTGTTATATGTCTTGTAACCAAGTATATGTACAGTTTATCTCAAAAAGCATTTACTTTTTTATATAGTACGTCTCACTCCAGGATTACCATGTGTGTGAGTGCCCGAGTATTAGTTTTGTTCTTGTATTATGCACCTTTTATCTTTATTTATTTGAGACTGGTTGCCTACTTTGCATTCTGCAGTAGTTTTAAGTATGTTATGTAGTTCCATATGTTCTGTTGTTGCTTTCCTCTCTGGCCTTCCTGTGAATGGGCTTTGAGTAACTGGGATCATTCCATTTAATAAAAAGAGAAAACATTGAATGCAGAAATAATTTTCTGTTAACAGTTTTCTTGTTTCTTCTACAGATATGGATATCCAGTTTCTACAAGGTAAGACAATGAAACTGTTTAATAAAATTTTATCCTCCCACATTCCTTACTCCAAATATTTGACAGGTCGAGATGCATTCTTTCTATTGCCTGTTGACATGCAAATAACTACCATCATTTTCAATGGTATGAATGTTTCATAATGGATTGCTGTGGTTAAGAAAGGCTGGATTGTCCCTGCCTTACTTCTGCATGAAGGAATATCTAGATCTTTGCTATATTTCTAGCCTTATGTAGGGTGTGGAGCTTCACTTTGACACAGTATGTCAGTATAGCAGCATGCAATGAAATCTCCTGTACTGTTGGTAGCTGTAATACGTCTTAGCTTACTATAAGTGGTCTGCAGTTTTAACAATAGTATGGAAGCAGTACTACAGGATAAAGGCCTGGTATGGATGCATGCATGCATGGGTGGATGGATGGATGGATGGATGGATGGATGGATGGATGGATGGATGGATGGATGGATGGATGGATGGATGGGTGCATGCATGCATGCATGGGTGGATGGATGGGTGCATGCATGCATGGGAGATGGATGAATGGATGCATGGATGAATGGAAGGATGAATGATGGATGCATGGATGAATGGAAGGATGAATGATGGATGAATGGCCAGATGCTTGATGTCACTTGTTGGGTTACATTATGTCAAAACTATCATCCTTAGCAACCATACATTCTGTCAGTGTTTGTCACATTCTTTCCATCATGTGTTAGTAGCTGTCTGAGAATATTTTTTCTGATAAATCCGAACAACATATAGAATAACATAAGTACTAAGCCTCCCAATACACCTTTGCTCAAAAAAATAAATAAATAAATAAATAAATAAAAAATATATATATATTTATATATATATATATATATATATATATATATATATATATATATATATATACATATACGCACACATGCATATAGTCAGCTCTCTTTCATAGGTTCATAGGTTCATACTAGGCTATCTGCCCTAGGGCATTTATAAGCCTAGCCAGAATGTGTTTGGCTTTCGCCACCCATTTTAAATTTATTTTGCTATGCCCTTTTTCGAGGTTAGTATACTGTACCTCTGTCTAACAGTGACACAGAAGTGATACCCGGGGTAAACCTACGATCTCCCATCCACTCATCAAGATTCCTCTTGAAGAGAGTCAATGAGGGACTCTGCCTAACCTGGACTGGGATTTTATTCCAGAGTGAAGGGAGCCTCTGGGTTATGAATCTGTCCCTCCAGCATGTCCTATTTATTTCAGTGCTGAGGTTCAAGTCTATCGAGCGTGTAGCTCGATGGGATTTGGATTTTCTGAGGTGCAGCATGTTCATTAATTCCGGGTTCGACATGGCTTTATACGTCAGGCACAGATCGCCTCTGAACAGGCGGTATGCCATTGAGTAGAGCTGGAGTTTTTTAACCGGGCAGCATATGGCATCTGTTTGGGCCCTTTGATCCTCTTGGTGAGGTACTTTTGGGGTCTTTCCAGTTGCTGCAGGTGTCTGGTAAGGTACATCCCAAAAGGGGCATTGTACTCAATTATGGGCCTGATGAGGGATGAGTAAAGAGGCACGATGACGTCCCCTGATCTAGATGTGAATCCCTTCATGATTAGGTGGGCTATATAAAATGTTTTTCTAACCACTTTGGCCACGTGGTTGTCAAATGAGAGATTGCTATCAACTTGGGTCCCCAGGTCCCTAATTACTTCTTCTGTACTTAATGGATTACCACCTATGTGGTAATTTGTGGGCACTTTGTTTTTGTCAAAGGGGATGACTATACACTTTTTGGCATTTAGCTTGAGGCCATGGCTCTGGCACCAGTTGTCTGTTTCTATGAGGCCCTTTTGGCGGATGCTTGTGTCGGCTGGAGAGTCGATTATGGCGCCCAGTTTGCAGTCATCTGCGAACTTGGTCAGCCACAGTCCTTCCGTGTTGGCCTGTACCTCCGAGAAATATATATCGAACAAGAGAGGTCCCAGGACTGAGCCTTGTGGGACACCACTTGTAACTGGTTTGGAGTCTGACATGGTTCCAGCAATTCTAACCATGTGGGTTCTGTCCTTGAGCCAGTTTGCAATCCATCTAGTGACATAGGGGTTTATATTTAAGCTGGTGAGCTTATCTATAATGCCCGAGTGGGGTATTTTGCGAGGTCCAGGTAGGCTGTGTGGACCACCTTCCCCTCGTCAGTGGCCTTGGTGACTGTTTCAAAGAAATCAACCAGGTTTAAGAGGCAGGATTTGCCCTTAACAAAGCTGAACTGGGTAGGATCCAGTGTTTGTAGGTCCCCAATATCTTTATTTATGAGGTCCATGATGATCCTTTCCATAGCTTTGCAGACCAAGCTAGTCAGGCTTATGGGGCGATAGTTTCCAGGATCCGTTGAGGCACCACCTTTATGGAGAGGGACCACTGTTGCTGTATGCCACTCTTTGGGCACATATCCTGTAGTAAGGCTGAGATTGAACAGTAGTTTTATGTTTGGGTTTAGCTCTTCTTGGAGTTCATGTAGGATGCAGCCTGGGACACCGTCTGGTCCCATTGATGCTGTGTTTTTTGCTTTGGAGAGGGCGGCTCTTACCTGAGCATCTGAGATGTCAGGGGAGCAGCACTCTGCTGGGATAGATATTTTCCCATTTGGTGGGGAGGGGCGGGAGAAGTTTGCGCTGAACCTGTCAGCTAGGATGTTGGCAATGTCTGTGGGTTCGGTATATTTTTTGTCATTTTGGACTAATTCTGAGCATATCTGGGAATTCCCACCCAGGTTCCTAACATAACTAAAGAAAGCCTTGTGATTATCCTTAGTGTCCTGTGCAATTTTTCTCTCGAAGCTGGCCTTAGACAATTTTATGTGTGCCCATAGTTTTTTGCTAATACTGATCAGTGATGCCTTCCCTTTTTGGGATTTTGCTCTATCATTTAGTAGCTTCCTCCTTTTATTGTATAGTTTGTTTATGGCTGGGGTCCACCAAACAGGACGTCTGCCTTTGGAGGATTGGGTCTTGGTTTTATTTGGGATCCCATGATCCAAGCATTCCTGAAGGTGTTCATAGAATACGTTTATAAAGGATTCTGCGGTCTGGACCATATTTTCCACAGGCCCGGGGGCTTTGAAGGATTCCACCTCAGTTTTGAGGAGTGTGAAATTTGCTTTAGAGAAGTTTTTCACTGTGGTTTTCTGGGCAGGGGGTGGGGTCGGGATGTGAATATCCAGTAAGATTAGTTTATGGTCTGATCTTACCAGTGAGGGATACACTTCTGGTCTGGAGCATAGAGTCCCCATGTTGGTGATGATCAGGTCCAGTATGTTTTCCCCTCTTGTGGGAGTGGTAACAAGTTGTTCCATAGCATTTGAGTTTATAAATTCTAGGAACCTTTGGGCTAGGGTGTTGGAGCTAGAGTAATGCTCCCAGTCTATGTTTGGGTAGTTGAAGTCGCCCAATATAATGGTGTTTGGAGAGACCTTCATATTTTCCAGTGTTCTCAGGAAGGCCGAGTGGGGTTCCTGGGTTTGGGAGGGTGGTCTGTAGCAGGCTATAAACTGGAAGGCAGTTTTACCCACTGTTAGTTGCACATGGATAGTCTCTGATGCTTCGTGCTTTGCCACCAACCTGGAGGTGTGGGTATCTTTGATGAATATTGTACTCCCCCTCCTTTTGTGGTTCGGTCCAAGTTTTGGGGCCGAAAAGCATGGTATGAGGTATAACCTGGTAGTGCTGGGGTGCTCTCGGGAGCCCTGAACCAGGTTTCTGTTACTGCACAGATATCGATGTTCTCCATGCTAAGGAGAGTTTCGAAAAGTGCATCTTGAGGTTTAGACTTCTGGCATTGAGTAGCATTACTCTTAGTTTCTTATCCCTTGTGATACCTATGGAGGTGGGTTTGCCTTTTGAGCCTTGCCTAAAAAAGGCACTATGGGGTTAGCAAAAGCCTTTGCCAATATCCGAAAGCCCAGGGGTGACAGGTGCAAGCCGTCCCTAGAGAAGCATCGTGGCTTGTCGAGCATATCTTCCCAAGCTGACAGGCATTGGATCCCCTTTGAATGACACCAGTACTTAAGCCAATTGTTGAAATTGATCATCTTGTCTTCATATTGTGGCATCATTCTTGGCGAGGGTAAGATGCTACTCAAGGTCAGGGTCATACCGGCCTGGGCTACATGCTCAGAGAGCTCCTTTATGTCTCTTTTCATGTAGTCCAGGGAGGTATGTCTCAGGTCATTCACACCAGCATGGACAATGACTGAGTCATATTTGTACTTGCCTTGGAGTGACCTGAGTGCTTGTGTTATGTGGCGGATCCTAGCGCCCGACAGGCTGCTCACCATGACCCTCTTCTTGTTCAGCCTGGTGAGTGGGACGTCAGTGTGCCTGACGATAGAGTCACCTATTACAAGTGTATCAGGTGTGTTGTTTAGTCTTAAGGGCTGTGACTGTTCGGCACACTGGCTTTGTGAGATATGTGTTGCACGTGTTTTGTTTTGGGGTAGCGGCTGCTTGGGTGTCTGCTTTGGAGGTCTCTGCTGCTTCGGCAGATCTTTATTTAGAGCCTCCGAGTATGTTTTTGTGTGATTATGTGTTTGGTTTGCTGTCATGGTAGGTCTATGTGAGACTGGAATTGTAGTAAGTGTGGTTTCCTTCTCCTCCTGGCTGGTTATGCCAGTACTGAGTTGAGAGAGCTTAGTGGAAAGCTAAGCTTTCCTCTTGGTTTCTAAGAGTTTAATAAATATTTGTTTCCTATTCTGTTCATAAAACTGAATTTTCACACTGCCAGGCAGCAGAATGTAACTACCCACCCCCCTAATGTAATTACATGTTATTCTTTGGACTTTTTTGTTAAGTTGTTACTTTTAAAAAAAGGAATGTTTGGGGACACAGTGGTCCTTTAGCAGTGAGAATCATTAGAGGCTTAAGTATTCATACTGAAAAGAGCATCAGGATAATTTTTGTATTACAGTTCATCATCTGGACAAGTCTATCTTGATTTTAACCAGGTTCATAATCACTTGCTTCCTGTATCAAGAATTAAAAGCACGTTTGAAACAAGATGGAGGGAGATTTCTTAAATCCTTCCTCTCCTGGACTGGGAGAGGAGCAACAGCTTTCGTTACTTAATTACATGTTAGAGCTGCGAGAACTTCCTATAGTTCACAACTTCCTCAGGCTAAGTTTATATAAACTGAGCTACATTTCATTGTTGTAGAGAAACAAAACCTGTGTGATTCTTCAATAAAACTGGATTGAACTTAATTTGGGAGTGCTATTGGAGAGGTTTTGGCCTCATCGTAGCAGTAGCATACAGTAGCAAAATACAGGGAGTTCTACCAGCTCTAATATTAATAACCAGAAAAAGGATGACAGTGAATGTGAAAAAAATTAATAACCAAACCGCAATTCACTGTAAGCAACCAAATGTTCTCTTATTTGGTTGCTTACAGTGAATTGCGGTTTGGTTATTAGTTCTAATATTAAACTATGTGACATTTGAACACAAAGGATTTAACATAATGTAGACCAAAAGTCCTTCTCAGGACTAACCTCATCTTACAGCTTCTGAAGTTTCTGTATGAGGATCTATAACTAGTGAAACTAGTGGAAAGTAAGGAAAACAGCAGATAATTTATGAAATCATAGCATCATTCTCAATATCAAGCACTAAGGCTTTCAAAGCTAGTAGAAGCTGGTGAAATATGAGTATTGCTATCTTCAGTGACATTTCACTAAAAGTAGTTATAATGTACTTGGGGAGGTGGAATGTATGGAGCAAATAGTTCCGATTCTTATATATAATTAATTAGTTATGATCTGAAGCAAAATTACAAATGCCATGAGAGGGAAAAACTCCAAGTACTTATGACATTGTGAAACCATATTCTACAAATTTGCTTTATTGAAGTGATAAATGTAGATTAAGCTAGTTGGTATCATACTTGACAAGGCAGACTTCATTGTATATGTTGTCAGTAGCACTGGTAGATTAATGGTACCTTGGGCCACGGGCGGCATTCAAAGCATATCCCCCTTCACAGTAATACAGATTAGGTTTCACAGAAACACATAGTAATCACAGTAAAAGTTATGCATGCACCTTACACAAATGCAGAATAGCTTTGCTATTCAATTTATGATTGTTTAAAATGAGTGTATGACAAAAGGAAAAGTTATTTTCATCCACAGATGGCTCCCTCCACCCAGCAATTATAGCCACTTTGTTAACAAATTATACCTCAGCTATCTGATTCTGTTAAAAATAATGGTTCATAGTCACGTATTTCATTTGTTTCACACAAACACATAGTGTCTACATTAAAGTATTATATCTAACTTCCCACAAATGTACCAGTTAGCCAGACTAAATCCTATTTAAAAGGAGAATATGATTAGAGGGTAACTTATTTCCATCTGCAGTAGACCAGCCCCCAGACCCACCCAACAGATATAGCCATTTTGCTAATGGAGTACACCTGTGAATTTGATTGTGATAAAAATAATGGCCACAGTAATATGTTTCAAGCTTGTTTTACAGATAGACACAACCAATATAGCCACATTAAAGTATTAAAACTTAAATTCACATAAATGTACACTAGTCCTGCAAACCCAGATAAGTAATTGTTTAAAATGAGCACATGATAAGAGAGTAAGATGCTTTCATCCACAGAAAGCCACATACTCCACTCAACACTACTGTGTTGACTGCATATCTTAAATGATTGATTGTGATTAAAAATAATAGGTGCACAATAAATGTATTTCAGCTTCATTAAACACAAACAATAGTCACAGTAAAGTATTCCAACTTGCTTCATAAAAATTGCATTCATTTTACAAAGCCAGAATAATAAGCAAACAACAGTAGACAGGCATTTTTATCTGCAAACAGCCCCAGACTCAGCCATTATAGCTGCATGTTCATCTACATGAAATGGTGGTAGTCAAGTGGCTGTAAAAGATGCCACAGCACCTACTGAAAAGTATAGGGCAACTTCCCTGATGTCCTGCTCAAATTTCCACTAGTAGTATAAATACCACCTTGGGTCTCTCTTGAAAAGTTTCCACCAGCCTAGTGGGACTAAGCCAGTCAACAAAGGGTGGATGGATGGTTAGATAGATAGATAGATAGATAGATAGATAGATAGATAGATAGATAGATAGATAGCTTACTGTAAGGTGTTTTTTTAAGAAATCTATGAGAGAAACTAGGCAACATGTGCAGGTTCTTTACCATATCAGTACCAGAACTGATGAGAGTTACAGTGTAAATGTAGCAAAGAAAGGGGAGGAAAGCATTATTAGCTGGTGCATTTACAGCTAAGATATGTTGGAGGAACAGATCCATTTGTGCTGGTCAGTTTTTCATCCCCATCAGCAGCACAGGAAACTCATTCAATCACCTTGAAGCTCAAATGCCATTTGGCATGGAGACTTTTCAGAAAGCTAATTGTGTGGATTATGATAAGAATGCTCAGTATTCCTTTGAGGGGTTGAGAAGGTAGAAGCTCATAAACCACTTGCAAGTATACAAGTCTGGCATTTCAGTGACTCGTGAATTTAAAGACAGTATATCTATAGGTGGTTCTAGACTCATTTAGGACAAGCAGTCATGCTTTTACTTTTGTTAATCCTACTTAGTCTAGTATTAAAGGAAATATTCTATGACATCACAGCAGATTGTTTTGGAGAAAGAAAACTGAGAGCAGAACCAAGATCAGACTCAAAAACTCAGATTAGCATTTCTCTGTTCAGTTTCCTGAAATTTTCTACTGATGCTATTTTTAGTGTAGTTATGTGAAACTATAGTGAGAGGCTTATCATAGATCATCCATACCTAATTAAATGAATCTATTTTGGAAACTGGAACATGAACATCATGGTACTATACAAGACAGAAGTGTTCCAATATCATCATTACATAAAATTTCCTGAAATAAAAATATTAATCAGTACAAAATTCTTGCCACGTACAAACTTAAGTTTACCATTTCAGGAAAGAGAGGATAAAAGAGGCAATAAGTGAACATAATGATTTAAGCATATTGCTGGACAGCAGGCTCACTTTTGAGCATCACATGAAATTAGTCTGCAAAAAATCTAGGAAGAATATGTCAGGCCTGTTTGGTGTATTACAAATCAAGTCCTTATATCAAGTTTATTTTTGAAAGACATTACTACATGACTTGGCCAATCTGTAAGGAAAAGCATACCCAATAATCTTGGGAGGCATTCTTCAGTGTATCTGTCACAGCTTTTCAATTATTGATATATATTTTAATATTAGGTTCCCTAATCTGGTGTTACTTTGCCTAACATTGTGTTCCAGAGAATGACTTTCAAATAGAGCTTGATCACTCATTGCCTTATAAACCTGAGAGAGAGAGGTCACCTTGTAGAAACCTGCAAAAGCAGAATAAAATGGCAGTTCTTGAAACCTTTCTGTTCAATTCAAGTTTTCCAATTCTATGACTTTTGTAGTTAGGAATCATTATATCTTTTCACGTTCTGTCAGTGACTTCTTTGAAGGCTGCATTCACTATTGGGTGTGACCAATGAGGTACAAAGTGTTGCAACAATTTCCCTGTAGTGACTGAATACACCATTTACAATTAGATGGGCTAAAATGTGCATTTTGTTATTTTGGTGGATGCACACTGGTCAAAGTTTAAATTGTCATCTACTGGTATCCATAGATTTTAAATGGTTGTATCTTTTTTATAATTTGACCATTTATTTTGTTATTATATTTTATGCCCTTTTTGCCAAGTCTCATGACACAATATTTACTGAACTTAAAGATATGGTCTTTAGTACTGCACTCGGTGTGCAGTTTTTGTAGCCTGTCTTGGAGAATATTGGCATCTTTTATTGACGTAATTATGCTAACCAGTCTGCAGTCATTACTTCTTTTAGTTATGTATAGCCTACTTCCCACTGTTACATCTAAGAAGAATAGTCCAAACAGACATGTTTTTAGTACAGAGACCTATGGGGATTCCACTGGTAATCCCTGTTAAGTTAAACAGGTAACCACCATTCATGACTTATTGCATCCTGTTGCTTAACCTGTGTTTTACCCATTGAATTATACATAGTATAATCTAATGTTTTCAATTTACCAGTTATTGTTTTATGTGGAGCAGTGTCAAAAGTCTTAGCAAGACTATGATAAGCCATATATACTGTCAGCCCTTCAATTTGTCCTTCTGTTACCTTTTCAAATAATCCCACAAGATTCAAAAGTCAAGATCACCCATTAACAAACCCATACTGCTCTGTGTCTTTTATGACCCTCCCATGAATTTGTATAGAGTACTAATCAGGGTGATGGGTCAGAAATATTTTGAGTTTAATGATAACCACCTCCACCCCCGCTTTGAGAATTGTAAATTGGTACTACTGTGGCCTGCCATATCTGTAGTTCAGTAAATGATGATGCCTCTTGTCAATATAGCACTCTGACATTTACTCTAATTTTATATTTGATATCAGTTACTATGTATGTTATGTAAGGGGTTCTCCCATTGTCTATATAGCACTCTGACATATTGCTTATTGTGAAGTTTGCACAAAAGTTTTCTGCAAACACATTCACTATCATTATTTATTGATAACGTTTCCATCACATTTTTCCCTTTTGATTTCCCCGACATAATTAAATAATACTTTATTATTGCTTTCAACCTGCGAGACCAATTTGAGTTTAAAGGTACATCTGGAAGATTAGGTAAGAAAATTCAGTAGTTTCTTTATCTTATTTAAGCGCGATTCATTTTACAACTATGATATTTTTGAAAGCTAAATAGTACATGCATTTTCTGTTGTATGTCTTTTTTTTATTTTTTATGATTTCTCCATTTTCTATTGTCTTCAGCTGTATATTTCTGCATTTCCAGAATGTGTTCAAGAATACAAGCACTAATAATATAATATAACTTACTGATAATATGCAAAGCAGACTTATCTGGTTATAAAAGATGGCATTACGGTCTGTTTTCATAAGTTTCTCATTTATTACATATCTGGAAAAGATGATTTATTTATGACTTTGCATGATATTACTCTTAGGTCAAAGGTAATGGTACCATGATCGATCTTAATTACAGAGAGTATAACAACTGAATGCAGTGCTAAAAGTCTTAAGTTTGTCTATAGAGTACCTGGTATATTCCTTCCTTTCAACCAACAGACATTGAAAATTTTTTTTTCCAAACACCTTTATCTTGATGAAAAGTAGTTGAAAAATAAGTACATCTTGTCAAAGTTTGGATGGCTATAAGCATATGATTTGTATTTGCAGTAGCATGACTCCTACTACTTACAGTAAGATTGTGGGATACCACCACTCTGATATATGTTGAAAAATTACCTTAACAAGTAATAATAGGCAACATAAGGTAGGACAAGTTTAAATAGTAAAATAACACTAAGCTTGCTAATCTTGTTACAGTCTTGCTACATCACTGCTTCTCACTTGCTTTAGAATATTAAAATGTTTTCTTCCCACTGTTGGCAGAGTGACACCTTCTTGGCCATTACTTCTTCTTATGCAGAAGCAGTCTCAGCATGCAGTTTGATAGCAAACGACTTGGGATTAATAAATGAAAGCACCCATTTGTTCTCTTTCTTGATTGTGGGTAGCATAAATGTCTAGGAGACATGTTTAGCTGGCTGCCAGTACTTACTGATGCCCCTAAATGATGATTTAAAATGATAATGCAGTAAGTACTCAGCAAGCAGCAAGGTAGCTTGTGGACTAATTTTCCCCTGTCACATATAGCTGCAATCATGACTCCCATGACATCATTACTCTGCTGACGTCTGGCCATGGGGGAAGAAAGCTTTGGAAACTGTAATGTAAATGTGCCACTCAGAAATTTTTGACCATGGCATCCATTAAGAGGGTAACATTTCCAAGGCTAAGATAGGCTGACTGGCAAGGCTGTTGAAATGTGATGGTTCTTGGCATGCTTGTATAAGAGGAGGGCCCCAATCCAGTAATAATCAGCAGATGCATTATGGGTTTTTTTAATATCTTGTTTTATTAATCTTGTTTTATTAATTAAAGTCAATTAAGGATTGACTTAATTTTTGGGGATGGGTATACCATTTTATATGAAATATGCGTGTTGCTCTCTACAGAATTCTGCTTAGTTGTAGAACTCACAGTCATAAGGGAAGGTTGGACAAGAGATAATGGTGATATAATGCTGGTTAAGCTGTTCTTTAAAGTCTGTGTAAGCCATCTGGAGAAGCAGTTAACTTAGGGAGATGGCTGAAGAATTAATGGGACTTACACTACACACTTGTACATTACAGATACTGGGTAGGTTTTCCTGCTGTATCAAAGGAAACAATAGTGCACTTCACACAATAACATGGATGGCTCCAGTGAAACATTCTGGTACATGCTTAAAAGCCTAGTGCCGGATGTTACAGTAGTTTGAATAAGTGAACCCTGCAAATACCCATATAATTTGCCTCTACCCTCCTGGAAGACCTACTCCTTTTTGTCTGCTAAACTACAACCCTCCTGGCATCGGTGTTACCTACCAGACAGACTGTGAAAGTATGTTATTCATACATGTTTAACCCTCATTACCTGAACTGTGTGAACCAGTCTAGCTACCTGCACAGGACTGCCAGCAGCCAATAGGCCCTGCCCCCCTCACTACACTACTCTAGACTCTCGACTACCATTATTATACTTCTATCTCTTTTCCCTCTCACCTTTCCTCCATTATCACCCACCTATGTGTATATCTGTGATACTTATTCCCTTAGGCCACTAGGTGGCATCCTTTGTTCTTTCTAATCTGCTCCCTCTTGATTTATTACAACACACACCCCTATATCTTTTCAATTGGGGTCTGTATCTTTCTCCCTATCCTTTTTACTTGTTTTCTTACTCTCAGGACCTTGCTATACCAACTCCCATTACTCCCCTGTGCTCCAAATCTTAACACACTCATAGGTTTGACTCTACCCTTTACATACCTTATACATTTATACTTATCTACTTACCTACCTGCTGTTTTCCCCACCTTACAGATTGTTTTCTCTGGGCCACACCACTCCTTTGGCTCTTCCCGCTCCGTTCACCCTGCGGGCTCACTCCGCTCCCCTCCCTGCCCCCAAATCTCACCCGCCCCTAGCACCTCTACCTTTATACCCTCATAGACACACCCCTCAAGATTAATCTCCACCCCTTCTAGTCCTAGCCCCTCCCTACTCTGCCTACCTGCCTACCCTACCTTTTAGAACCAGCCCCTCCCTACTCCACTTACCTTCTCTCCTTCCTACTCTTCTCACAACCCTCCCACTCTATTTCAGTTACAGATTTGCTAAACATGTCTAATCAATACCAACCTTTGCTCCTTATATCCTTCCTAACTATCATCATCTCTACCTATCTCTCTACCTCTTACGAACAAGCCCTTCCTTATACACTAATAATTCCACACAAACAAACCCTTACATCCCCCCTAGCTCTAACAATTACCTATCTCAATACCATCCACAAAACTTCCTACCTTCAAGCTAAATATCACCGGCTTTCTCACATCAAATATCCTACTCATAGCCTAAAAAAACATTTGTACTACTATGACAAAATTTCTCAATTCTACAACCCTATATTAATCTGCTCATTAATAAATGGTGATATCCACCACAACCCTGGCCCTAACTCACCCCTACCATCCTCTAAATGCCACCAACTTAAAACAAGACCAACACCATCCACCAAACCCCCCAAATCACTCTCAATTGCTCAACTAAATATACGTAGCATCTGTAACAAAATACCACATATCCACGCCCTTCTAGATATCCAAAAGTTTGATATCCTCTGTCTAACCGAAACTTGGCTCAAACCTACAATTAAAGATAATGAAATCACCCCCCCTGGCTATAACATACTCAGACAAGACCGCTTAAACAAAAAAGGTGGTGGGGTGGCAATTCTCTATAAAACCGGACTGCAAATAAGCAAAGTAAACCATACCTTTCCATCTGACAATAACATTGAAATAATTATTTCCAAACTTCAGCTCAACCCTCACAAAACAGTTAACATTATCTGCACCTATCTTCCCCCAGGAAAAAATCCCACTATTTTAGAGGATCTATTAAATTGGCTTTCACTAAATCTCCCTCAAGAAACAATTCTTTTAGGAGACTTTAATATTGACTGGAATTTATGTCAACACACCTATCCACCCACCCTTATTAACCTGCATGGCTTCTCTCAAACCATTAACTCCCCAACAAGAACAAACAAACAAAATAACAAAGAAAGTATACTTGACTGGATACTTATTAATAGTCCTCAGCAAAAGTATACAACAGGGACTCTCCCAGATGACCTCAGCGACCACTCGCTAACATATATCATCAGGCATAAAACAAGTTTAACTATCCCCACCCAAGTCATAACATCCTGTAGCAAAAAATTCCTTGATCCCATTCTGTTTCAAAATGAACTTATGCAAGTCAATTGGTCATCTCTTAAATCTCTCCCTATAGACGAAGCTGTTAACCACTTCAATCATACTTTTCTGACAATCCTAGAACATCATGCTCCAATGCGTTCTATAAGAATTAAATCTAAAACAGCCCAATGGCTTACTAATACTACCAGGAATCTAATCCTTAGTAGGAACAAAGCCTGGACAAAATGGCGTACCTCAAAAAACACAACTGATCGCCTTATTTTCAGAGAACAAAGAAATTTAACAAAGAAAGCCATCCTACAAGATAAGAAGAACTTTTATACTCAGCTACAACAAGCATCCCTACAACAACCACATAAATTCTGGACTGCCATTAATACACTGTTATCACCTGGGAAAGTTGCCACACCAAATCCTATTGATTCAAACCCCGACTGCCCATTACAAACAGCAAACGCCTTTAATACTTTCTTTACCTCTGCCATTCTAAAGCTAGCTAACCAACAAAGCCCTGACACCTCCAAACTACTAATCCAAGGCCCCACTCCCCCCCCATTCCACCTCAAACCCATACCTACCCCATATATATCATCCTTACTTCAAAAATTAAAACCTACAACCCCCTCGGCCGACAAATTACCAGCAGAATTCCTCAAAATTGGTGCAAAAGCCATAGCTTATCCAATCTCTGTACTGATTAGCAGGACCTTAAAATAAAGCACAATCCCATCATTATGGAAAATCTCATATATCATCCCACTGTTCAAAGGTGGTGACTCTACTGAGTATTCCAACTTTCGTCCCATAGCATTATTATCACCACTTGCAAAAATAATGGAGAAATGCATCCACAAACAGTTACTAAATCACCTACTAAATAATAACCTCCTAGCTAAGTGCCAACATGGTTTTCGCCCTTTCCATAGTACTACTACAGCCTTACTATCCTTTATCGACTCAATAAACAAAAACCGCAACAATAACATACCTTCTTCAGCCTTCTTCGTTGACCTAGCCAAAGCCTTTGATATGGTCAACCACAAACTTCTCCTCCATCGTCTGAAGTCCCTCTCTTTTGACAACACAGCCTTAAATTGGTTCATATCCTATCTGGATAATCGAAAACAGGCTGTACTCTGGCATAACCATCTCTCTGATCTCCTTCCCACCTCTATAGGAGTACCTCAGGTCTCTATCTTAGGCCCTCTACTATTTTCCATCTTTATAAATGACCTTCACCTAGCCACTCCCCTATCAACTTGCATCCAATATGCAGATGATACAACCATTATCTGCTCAGCCCCAACACAAAATACCTTCACTACCATAGAGCAATGGTTCTCTAACCATTGTCTCCTCCTTAACCCAAAGAAAATCAAACTCCTGATTTTTACACCCACTCTCTTGTCTCCCTCCATTAATTTCTCACTCACAGCCAACAATGGCATCCTTATCTCTCCAGACAATAATACCAAACTTCTAGGCATTACAATTGACAACCAACTCAAATTTGACACACACATTGACTCTACAATAAAATCAACAAACAGAAAACTAGGCTCTCTGTATAGAATTAAATCTTTCCTTACTCCTGAAGCCAGAGCTACAATAGCTAGAACCCACTTAATATCTTCCCTATTATATGCCTCCCCAATCTATACAAATCTTTCTAAATATAATCTAAATAAACTAACTACATCTTATAACAATATTGCCAGATTTGCTACAGCCTCTCCATACAGGACTCATCATTGTTCTAATCTTAAAATACTAGGGTGGCTAGAATTACCCAACCTAATACATTTTAACCAACTTACAATCGCCCATAAAGCCCTCTACCACCCAGACAATACTCCAATGCTCTCCACTCTCATAAAACCCTATAGCAATCTAAAGAACCTGCGCTCCTCTAACAAAATACTGATTCATACTTCCCTATCTAAGAACTCAACAGGTGACTCCACATTTTCAAACTCAGTTGGGAAAACATGGAATCAACTACCTCAAGACCTCACTACTCAAACCTCAATTCCACTATTTAAAACTAAACTTAAACTCTTCTTTTCCAACCATTGGCTTTGCTCTTGTAATAACCCTGACTAACCTTTTGTATCTCCCTGCTATGGGACTTTTTCCACCCTCTCTTTTTTCTCATATCTAACTCTCTACATTACTCTCTACAAAACTGTTTCTATTACGTCATTTCTAATAAAGGCGCTAAATCGCTACTTTTCAACTTCTTGTAAAGATGTAATAGAGTATCTAGGTACTCTACCTGTATTTTTATACTGTACTTTTTTCTATGTAATAGAGAAACTATGTACTTTACCTCATAGTGTACTCAAATGCTTTTAATTCTATCAGAAAGTTTACAGTACATGTTTTTAGATTTTATTTGTATATGCTGATATATTATGATAAAGTTTTTTGTTTAGTCTTACTATAGTAGTATTGTAGAGGAGCTTTTCTCCCCGGGCCTCCACTGAAAATGGACATGTATCCAGTTGGACTAGCCCGGTAAACAAATGTAAAATAAAATAAATAAATAAATAAATAAACATTTAGCATTTCTGGCAATGTACAAATAATGAGAACAGTGACATTTTACAAGAAAAGATTTACAGCATAGCTTTAACTTATAAAATCAATAGCATTTCAGAACATGAATAAATATAAGTTAAAAAACAAGAATACCCTTCTCAATAAAGATGATGTATAAATAAAGTGATTGTATGAATTAAACACTCTAAACTAAGTTATAAATACGCAGTGTAATTTTCCCAAAGTTCCCATCCCTATCCTGATCAAATTAAATATAAAAAACGAGCTATAAAATCCATAGTAACAAATAAATAACTTTAAAAGCACAAATGACTTATGGCCAAGATATTGCAACTAAGGTTGTACCTCCTTCACTTAAAGATATATGTCACAGAATAAACAAAATGGAGTCTTTAACTATACATGCTATACAATGAAATGACATTGAAGTCAGTATAACTACGCAGAGGACACTCTTCAACCACGAGATGGGCACAAAGCTCAAACAAAGTACATTAAAGGACTGACACTGTCAATAACTGAAAAAATATATAGCTTGAGAAGTTGCACAATAATAATGACATAACAATGAATCTACAACTTTGTAAGTAATTGCTAGTTTGTAGTAACCCAAAATTACCTAATACAATGGACATACTGATGCAGTTTTGTTTTTAGGTAATACTTGTTCCCGTAATGCACTCTATGAGATTATAATGCCCTGTGCTGTCATGTAGGATCTTTTGTCCTTTTATATTTAAAGGCATTCAGAAGTTCTACTTTCTTTTAAAATTTTGAACAAAGTGTCTAACTTTTCCCCAGTGGTATTCTTTGGTTTATGTCTGTTTTTCCTCACATTTTAAGTGCAGGCATAATAAGCCCTTTCTTCTTCATTATCTAGAACAATACAAAGTGCAGTTTTGTAAAGCTATTAATCAGTTAGCTACACTGAATTACTCTAATTCTGCTTCTCTCTTTTTGTCAGTAGTATCAAATTTTTTTGTCAGTAAGCCACATATGCACTCGTATTACATGTATAAAAACTGAATTTCCAAAGACTCAGTAGGTTTACAGCATAAGAAAAAAGAGAAAAAATAGCTGCAAATGACAGCATGAAGATGTGAATTACCAGAGACTCAAGAGGCATATAATTACATTTGGGGGAATAAGACTGAAGGGTGTTTCTTGGGTAAAAATCCTCAAAGCATGATGGGTAGTATAGCACAAGAGCCTGGAAAAGAAACCTCAAAAGAAAATATTGCAAGATTTCATTACAAACCTAGCATATTAAGCACTGATAAAACTGATTGAAATAAAAACAGCAGAGAATGGAGAAACAACTAATCATGCTCTATTAATATGTGGGAGTGTAGGGTTTCATTTTTGTAGCGAAAACACACTCTGGAAAGATAAGAAGAATAGCTTTTGCATAAATGATGCAGGTGTACTTTAAGCAAGTAATAATAATACCCAGCATCATGGATTATATTACACAATACCATAGTATTAAAAGATATTATATGGCTCAGCTCTACAGGAAGAGGACCTGACTGTCTCTGGCGTGTGTTTCATTGCTCAGTACCACCTAGCATGATTGTAATACTAAATACAGGTTCACTGATGGGATGTAGTTTGGAAGTGAATCACATGATGGTATGGAGGAGAATTGATATTCTGTGTAACCAGGAGACAAGGTAAATAGACAGACAGATAGACATACAGACAGACAAGGTCCCAAGAAAGCTGATCTGGGCAACACTGCAATGGTTTGATATCCCAGAGAAATTGGTAGAATTATTGCAGAATATGTTCAGGGACAGAATAACAGAAGTATAAACAGTGCTCAGACTCACAGAGGTGTTCCAGTGGAAGTAGACGTACATGAGGACTTCACTGTTAGGTCGCTCCTGTTGATACTGGTGATGACTACATCAACAAATAGGATGGAGGGGACAGGTCAACAAAGTTTCTATATGCAGGTGATATGTCACTACAAGCAAACTCTAAACAGGAATGTCAGTAAATGATGGGTAACTGGAATGCAAAACTAAAGGCACACAGGATGTAACTGAGAGTAATTAAGACAGGGGTCATGGCAGCAAATGGGGGAAATCAGAAGAAGTTTAAAACTGAGGTAGAAAGGAAAATTCTGGAACAGGCTATCAGCTCTGTGAGGTACAGCTGAAGAGCAGGAATGCCTGAATGAAGAGCTCAAAGCTCGAATCAGTGGTGCTGCAGCCAACTATCACAAAGTGTTAAGACTTTGTGTAATAGAAGATTGCTAAAGAATCTGAAAAGTAAAATTACAGAACAATGGTGCACCCAGTACTACTGTACAGTACAGAAACCTTAGCAGTGAGGGCAGGCCAATGCAGGAAGCTAGAGCTGATGGAGTGACTGAGATAGGTTGTAGGATGCACACAGTGGGACAGATGAAGCAACAAGAACACCAAAGCACAAGCCATGGCAGCTCCAGTTACAGAATAGGTCAAGGAAAACAGATTGTGGTAGCCTGGTCCCATTTGCAGGAAAGCAGCAGACAATTTGGAAAAACATATTTAGGAGAGGAAAGAAGAAGGCAAGAGGAGCTGAAGATGTCCAGTCCAGAGTTGGATGGACTGCATGAGAGATGACATGAAACAGGTAAACATATTTAGGAGAGGTAAGAAGAAGGCAAGAGGAGCTGAAGATGTCCAGTCCAGAGTTGGATGGACTGCATGAGAGATGACATGAAACAGGTAAACATATTTACGAGAGGTAAGAAGAAGGCAAGAGGAGCTGAAGATGTCCAGTCCAGAGTTGGATGGACTGCATGAGAGATGACATGAAACAGGTAAACATATTTAGGACAGGTAAGAAGAAGGCAAGAGGAGCTGAAGATGTCCAGTACAGAGTTGGATGGACTGCATGAGAGATGACATGAAACCGGTAAAACATATTTAGGACAGGTAAGAAGAAGGCAAGAGGAGCTGAAGATGTCCAGTCCAGAGTTGGATGGACTGCATGCGAGATGACATGAAACCGATAAGTTTGAATGTCAAAGAAGGCAGAAGAGTGGCTCTGAAGCACGAGAGGTGCTGACAGTCGATATCACGCTCTAACCAAATGTAAACATAAGAAAAAAGCAATTAATGACATTGATCAAGATGATGATGAAGTTTGACAGTTTCCATATCATTTAATATGAATTAGCTCCTGTATCTTAGATTAGATATGGTTTTGGCAGTAACTTGGTGTTGAAATCTACTTTATTAAATTCCGAAATAATTTAGCCTCTACTGAAACTGCTTAATGTCAGCCTATCGACAGGGTTTTTTTCTCTGATACCAGGAGAACAGCCACTGTGAATCTGCTTACAATGCTTGCAATGACCTCTTGAATTTGTATAAATCATCACTCAACTGAAAAGGTCCCAGTGATTTTTAATGAACAAAATTCTTCTTCTTCTTTCTTCTTTCGGCTTTTCCCAGTTAGGGGTCACCACAGCAGATCACCTGTTCGCTCATGATTGGCATTGGAGTTTTACGGTGTTTTAATGAACAAAATTAAAGGCTTGAAATCCTTTAACTTTTCCCAGTAGGTTAGCACAACTCTTATGCTCAGTGGCTTACTGGCTGCTTCGAGGTGCCTTGCTTTTTGAGCCATGAAAGACCCATTTCTATCAGACCCCCTATTTCTTCATAAACACCTATACTAAAGGCCTCAATTTACACCAATAAATTCCTAGCTTGATGTGTTTCCAGCTAGTGGAATAAGTTACCACTGCAGGTCAAGTAATAGAAGACTAGTCTTGATGACTGGACGGCATACATCTCAACTGTCCGGAATTTTGCCTCATATTTTTGATCAGTTCCTCATAAAAGTTGTGGCTTTGAGGCAAATCACTAAATAATGACATGCATTTGAGTTTCAGACCTCTAATCATTCATGCAAATGCATTCTAGCAAAAAGCCTATTCTAGCAACTTTCTGAGTTTATAAGAGCAATATTTAAAACCTATCCCTATTTTTGGGACTTTGTCCCCCTATTATATCAGGCTTTGTCCAGATTTCCTGTGATAAGAGACTGAGAAGCATGTTGGATGCGTAGACACAAACTTATGTAGAGTTATCATGTACACCCTTGCTTGATTTGGGAGGTAGGTACTATTAACTTATGACAGATTCATCATGTACAGCCCTGCTTGATTTGGGAGGTGGGCACTATTAACTTACCAAAAGATGGCTCCGCAAGTACGGCAGGTGCACATGACCACTCCAATGCAAAGTCAAAACAGAAAAATGGCCAGCAAAAAGGTAGTGGAAAGAAATCCTTTATTAATGTAGGAACACCATCCAGGGTAGTGTATAAAACACCTAACCCACAGATAATCAGATCGGTTTCAGAATTAACAGCCTTCCTCAGTGATGACATCCATTAAATAACATGAACTCATTATATATGCAATCTCTATTGAGTCACAAATATACTATTGGTTAATTACAGATGTTCATTTAAACCTGGGTTGAATAAACCCCCTAATTTAATTATCCACTTTTTTCTTTTTGATTTAATAATGTGTGCCAGCCCACCGTATTAATTCTCTCACCCTCAATACAATCAATAATATTAAATCTAAACTGTGCAGAAGCATGTTGGACAGAATGTTTGTATAAAGCATTGGAAACCCTTTTATTTCTGATGTCACTCATATGGTCTGATATGCGATACGTAAAGGGCGGAAAGTTTGACCAACATAAAAGGCAGAGCAAGAGCAGGTAGCTAAATAAATAAGCCAATCAGTACTACAATTCCCAAAAAACTTAAAGTAATAGAAATTAGCTGTGTTTCTGCTTGTAAATTGTTCAGTCTTCACAACAAATTTGCAAAAAGTGCAATGTTCACAGGGTACACAACCAATCAAATTGTCACCAGTGATGGACAATTGTCTACAAGCGGATTCAGAACCTGTCCTATGTTTGTAATGACTATAGTGAGAGCCCAAGGTTTGTCCCTTACAAAACGAAAATAAACATTTGGGTGGAAGAAACTCAGGCAATTTATCCACATGGTGGTGCAGTGGTAGCATTGTTACCTCACAGCAAGAGGTTCTCCTGTTCGATTCTCGGCTGGAGTGTGGGGAGTGCCTTCTGTATGGAGTCTGCATGTCTCCCCTGCATTTGGGTGGGCATTCGAAAGACATGCATAAATGTGCGTGCTTTCGTTGAAGGTTGAATGTCGAGCTGGCACCTCGGCGTTTGTGAAAATCTACTGCCAATCATTAGAGGACCGGAGTTCCGCTGTGCGACCCCTAACCAGGAAAAGCCGAAAGACAAGACATAGAATAGCCCAATGTTGACAGATGATGCTTCTAAGCATATTAGTGTTGCAGCTAAAAGTAGTGACAAATATAATGATAGAGGTCACGTCTTGGTCTTTACTTTTATATTTCTCTACCTGAAACAATTGTCCTGCCAGATGGCTTATGTATGTCCTTATGTATTTTAGGCAGCATGTACAGGTACTGTTGTTGGGGGCCAGACACCATAAGGTGAAACATATCAGGTTTACTGATGATGCCTTCCTCCAGAGCCAATCCCAGAAACTCATCAGTTTCCTTTTTAAACTTATGTGTGGGGTCCAAAAGTATATGCGTATAAAGTCTGCCATCAGACAATTGTCTCTTGCCCTCGGCCACATACATAGACCAATCCATTGCAACAACAGCCCCACCTTTGTCAGCTGGTAAAATAAATAACTCCTTTTTGTTCTTACGATTGGTTAAAACCTGTTGTTCACTCTGGGAAAGATTGGAATGCATTATATTCCATTCCCTTGTTTTGAAATGCAAATCCTTAAGTACACAATCCTGAAAGATGGACACATCTTTATTCATGGAGGGTATAAAGTAAGACTTAGGAAATTTGAATTCAGTAGATCTTTGAGACCCAGCTTCAGAACCAAAGTATAATTTGAGATTAAGCAGTTGACAGAAGGCAACCATATCATTTGCTATAACATCTTCCCCAACAAAAAACAGGCACAAATTTTAAACCTTTATTCAGCAGTTGTATTTCGACATCAGACAAATTCTGAGAAGAAATATTATGTACATTAGATATGTTTTCTAATGTGGTATTAACAGTTCAACAAATTCTCTATGTTGCCTATCTGCCTTATGTTTCCTTCCACCCCTGTGTTTTCTACCACTAAAGGGTTGTCCATAGTATGCTTTTTTGGGGTGGGTGAACCTTGGGTGTGAAGGGTTTCAATATCAGTAGCAGAGGATGATTCATTCCTAGATGTAACACTGTAACTAATCTTCGATTTCTTAGGAATTGACCTAGGTCTTTTCTGTTTATGTGGTGTCTTAACAGAATCTTGATTGACAAACTTCACATTCTTCTGGGAGCCAAAGGGCTTAGCCCTCTGGTAGTCTGCCACATCCCTGTTAAATTTTTGGATATTTTTCCCTTAAGTTTTTTCTCTAAGATTAATAACTCTTTCACAAGCTGATTAAAACAAGAGACCTAATATGTCTCAGCCTCGTACATATTTAGCTCATCACAAATATATCTCACATCCAATATAAACTTGTCTATCATACGTTCACAGTATGAAATAAGGATGTCAACAAATCTCATGGATGTAGTTTGTTGAGCGTTAGTCCACTCATCTAAAAGAGTGTCATCAGCCATGCTCACCAGCGGCTGAATCCATATTTTGAGTCCTCGGGATGTAATCCCCTTAGTTTGATATGCCTTGAAATGTTAAAGGTGCCAAACATTTATCCTGAGTCCTTTCATACTTTTTGTTTGTCAAAAATTCCATTACACAAATTAACTGGATCAGTAGACCCCATATCACTTGTATCTCCATATGATGAGCCTAACCCAAATGCTTTTAAATCATCCCTATCAGCAGATAAACCCTGTAATATCGTGAATCAAATCCATGTTGATAAACCTTGCCTGCTTCCAAACTGCAATACCTGTATAACAATTCAACAAAGTTGAAAAAATTTAGGTATAGATTGGGACTATCACCTTAGTCTATGATATTATTAATGTAATAAAAAATGTCATAAAAATATATAAAGAAGGTGGAAGTTACAAAAAAAATAAGGCCCACTGATCTTATATATGGCTAAACACCATTAACTAAAATAATAAGGTATAATGGAACTGTATATTAGAAGGATATATATATGCATTTGACAATATTCAATGACATTACCCAGGCCTCAGAATTACATTAAGTACTACTTATAGTGATTAATCCCAAATAACAACCCCTAAGAACAATGGTATAATATTACCAGGTGATTAAATACCAGCCCTGATGATGAAATAGTCAACAATATTGATATAAAGCATAAATATGTATAACTCAACCATTTCTATTGAAAGCAATGACACCATTATGCTGATGATCAATAAATATAACTTAGACAATCAAATAATGGACTGCTACATTTATAAAAAATTTTGAAAAAATATAGAAAACAGCTCCACCAATGATGGTTAGAGCTAACACACAAGAGGGCAAAAGATTCCCCACATTGGGAATGGATGATATTTATGGTGAAATTCGAGTTAACGATCATATAATATCTCAAAATTCGGTTAATAACAGTCATACAAATGGACCTGATTATTCAAGTCCCTAATGTAGAAATGCAATGACTCAATCCCGTCTATGCAGACCAAAGATCGAAAAGTTATTTTAAACATCGCTCTATTCAACTAAGACTGGACCAGTTTAAACCAAAAAGACAGGCAAAATATCCAAGTATAGTTCCACAGCCGTTGATGTGAGGGAACAGTACCAACCTTATCTGTTTGCTCCAACAGTTATCAATTAATCCTGCCAACAACAAGTAGTTGTGTATTCACAAAAAAGCCAAAATTCCAGCACATCTAACAAGTAGTTAATGAGTGTGTGTGTATGTGTATGTGTGTGTGATGGTGCATCTAAGTATAGTATGCAAGGGAGACAAACTCATTTTTATTGGCTTTGATGTATGATTTAACTCATTTGGCAGAAGTGAAACTGTACATGCAATCATTAATGGACATATGATGCAAGTCAAAGGTTGATTATTAAATCTGGCTTTACTAAATTGTTTCTCTTCTGCATTTCAGGAGCCAGTAGATTGAAAGCTGCTCCCAGTCCCATCTACATGAGTCGTTTTATTTCTTCAGGTATGTTTGTATGTTATCATTGTATCATACAGTTCAGTTACATACTTCTATTATATACTGTCACATGATGCTGTAAGTGGCACTTCAAATAGCCATGTAGTACATGTAAGCGGTACCTCATATGAATGCATGTGAATACAAGCCATAAAACCTTTATTCTTGATATGGCACTGAATTAACTTGTGACCTACTCCCACCTTATATCAACCAATTTATGGCAATCTGAAAAGCTGTAATAAACAAAAATCATGTTGAGAGAGTTGTGATGAGTTTTCTGTTATCTCAATATTTCATGCAAAGCTTTCCATTTATCATAAGTTGTGCAACAACCATTGCCATACCACTCTGGTGTATGACAATCTAATAAATCATTCTTCTGTACTCTGGGATGTTTGTTCATGCTGCTATTACATGCATACCTTAGTATTATTTATTGCTGCAGTGCTTTAATTGGCTCCATGTGTAGACTGTCCCTGCTCTACAACAGTTAATGTGTGTTTTAGTAAATGCAGTAATGTACCATAGACTAGAATGTGATATCTGAAATGGTAAAGCATATTTTTTTCCTAAATAGTTTATATGAATATACTTTTATGCAAGTGTATCTAACATCTGCCAGTAGTAAGTAAACTCTTAGCGTTATAGGAGACCATGAACTCTGCAGCCACAGGAGTGTGTGTGTGTGTGTGTGTGTGTGTGTGTGTGTGTGTGTGTGTGTGTGTGTGTGTGTGTGTGTACACACAAACACAAATATACACAAACACACACATTTACTCCGAGACTTTGTAACAATAGTAAACATGAGCACTGATAAAGGATATGGTAAAAGCATGTACCTTAATCATTGTGTAAATATTAGCACTATCCTATCCACATTGCCCACATTATCCTGCATTTATAACCACTTTATCCATGTCACCAAGCATTTATCACTCTTCTTCCCAAGTCAGTTAAGATAGCAGCTCCTCCCCATTTATCATAGTCATACAGACAGAGGGACAGATAGACAGACACACACACATATACACACACACACACACACACACACACACACACACACACACACACACACACACACACACACCCATGCCAGAATAACACTATTTATCCAAATAAACACTTGAAATTAAATTCTTTCCATTTAAAATGCAAACCAAAAAAAAGAATAAAACATGAAATAAAATAGCAGAGTTCAATTGGCCAATCAGAAAATGGCATTCTCAGCTAAATATATCTGATTCTAAATATCTACATTAGGATTAAGGCAATTAAAACAATATAATAAACGAATCTTATCTTTATCCTAACTATAATACTAAAATAAGTCAAAGAAAGTGACTGACAGAGTAAAAAAAAAATAAACAAACAAATACATAATTAAATAAACAAATAAATAAAAAGCTAAAACTAGAGCAGAAAACCATTGGTGAGACATTTAATTCATAAAAAAATGCAGAGAAACTATGTAAAGGCAATTTCAGTAGCCCACTGAAATAAATAGGAAACAGTAATTCAAACATAAAAAAAACAAACCAGGTTGGAAACATTTATGCTGCTAGAGTTTGTGTAACAAATGAAACATTTTGCACTTCATTATTATGGAACTTAATATGGGACTGTTCACTTAACCTACAGTATAAGATACTGATTACATATATTATCATGCTATATTATGCTATATCCGCGGTGGTGGTGCTGCGGTAGTGTTGTCACCTCACAGTAAGATGCTGTCCGGTTCAATTATAAGCTAGAGCATCTTCTGCGTGGAGACATGCGTGAATGGGCATACCTTCATTTGAAGGTTGTGCGTCAGGGCTGGTAACTTGGCATGTAAAAATCAGCTACCAATCATTAGCAGACTGGAGTTCCGCTGTGGCGACCCCTAACCAGGAAAAGCCAAAAGACACAACAACGTCATGCTATATTATGCTAGATATCCACATATTATACATTTATTATAACAGCAGATCCCACATCAAGGCTGTGATTAAAACACGTATCAAGTATACTGTTAAAATGTATAGATTATTTGACCGATTAGCTATACTCTTGGTAGATCATTAATAGTTTATTTATATCCTTGGTGCATCACCAAATATGCTAACATTCCTTCAAAGCTATGATATACACTAATCACTAAAATAAAATTAAAAAATGCACATACTGCACACATAAAACATAGACACTGATGGCCCCAAAACATCTTAACCCACATAAAATAGCCAGTTAAACCCAAAGGGGTCAATGGAGAGGATGCTGTTAACTACCTTACAAACCAATAGTACTTGAGGCACCTCTTGTTACCCTGATGTACTGCATGGAAATGCTCTGTGATGAGACTGGTAGCTGCATTGTCATCAATGCCCTTAACTCATTAACACCTTTATGGTGTGGAATGTTACACCTCTGGCAACCTACACACATACTTGCATTTCAGAGCTTTTTCTGAAAAATCAACTTAAAAAGCATAAAATAAACAAATATGGATATTTATGAATAATAAAAGCTATGAAAACTGTACAGAGAGCAATGCTATTAGTGGGATGTATTATTTACAGTAGTAATAGTGTATTAATAGTCTTCCCATAAATGCTATAATATATTATAATGTGCACAAACCCAGAATTATATTTTTTGCTACACTTTCACAAACAGTCACATCATGGAAATTATACAGCCCAGACATATTTTTTCAGAACACTTTTGTTAACCACATGTAAGCTTTCACATGACAGCAACAAATTCTTCTATGACTGCATGTTTGTCTTGATATTTGAGAAATATGAAAATATATGCTTAATATATTAAGCAATATAAATAACATCGAATATCTCAAGATGTGCAACTCACAGTGCAAATATCAATTTTCAGCTTTTTTCAACAATATCTATCTACTGCCAATCATTAGCGGACCGGAGTTCCGCTGTGGCGACCCCTTATCGGGAAAAAGCCAAAAAGACAAACAACAACATCTAAGGTTTCACCTGATTCCATGCCATAGTTTTCGTCACTTATTTTTTTTTTAAATATTAAGTGCATATGTAAATATTGTTTATTTACATAATTGCTAACAAATAACTAGCAATATCCACAGTATTGTGTGATATAACTAGACATTGACAATGAATTTTCCTGTTTCCCACCATGACATTTCACATCATATCCCTTAGTGGCATGTAGGTCTCACTGTTATGCAAATACAAGTATAAAACTATGAATAATAAATGGCAAACAATGATTAACTGTAGGCATTGCACATTAACAGTCTTAGCGTAACCGTGTTAATAAGTCCTTGCTCTTTCTAATACTACCTATTATTAGCTGGTAAGTCACATAGTTAAAGACGTCAGACCCAAAAAGGTCTGGATGACGTAAGGAGCTGTAGGTGTTAACTGGAGGTATACAAAAAGGTGCTGTAGATGTTCAAATATCCTTAATTTGGTCCTAAGTATTCTTTGGCAAGAGTAAAACTTTAGACGTGCAATATTGCAACAGCACCTGGCTACATTGACAAATTCACATAAAGTTTCCAACAATTTCCTATTTAATAGTAGATACTTAGTTTTATCTCTCAAGTCACTTATAGTTCAAGTCACTTACAGCTCAACCAGAATAACTTTTCTGTCACTCGTCTTGAAGGAAACAATAAAAAAAAAAGCCAGTGTCCACCAGTCTTTCTTATAAGCCAGGGGAGTTGCTATAAGTCATGTTAAGTCTTCTGGGGACTTCCTTTTCTAAGATGATATCAGTAAAGTGAACAGGCCTGTTTAATAAACATCTTATCAGCCCATGCTATATTTATGGCATATCTTGCTATAAACTAAATTGTAGTTTGGTGCTCATCCATCACTATTTTAGTCACCAATTTGTAAGACTTGAACATGCTCAGAAGTGACTCTACCAAGAGAGTTTTCTATCAGTTCCATGGAGTATCCCCTCTCACAAAGTCTCGCCTTGATATCTTCTGCCACCTTACAAAATGTATTTTCCTCTGAGCAGAGCCTATAAACCTTTAGAAACTTACCTTTGGACAAATACATCAGTAAATGTTGGGTGTGAGAGCTGAGGGTACGGAGAAAACTCCAAGCGTTTGTATTAATGCAGTGCAGCAGGTTAAGGGATCATATAAATAGTAATAACTTTATAATGTATAAGTAATATAAAGTCCTCATGTCTAAATTGCTTTGAAGTCTCTATTAAAAAGCTACAAACTCTTCCAAAGTACTTTGCTTGCCCACCCCCCCAAAAAATGAACTATCAATTTAACATGCCTACATAACTTAATATGTTTGCAAAATATTGGCCATGACACAAATACTCTTGCTTAAATATTGCCATGTATAAGTTTGCATATGTTAGTGAAGACTATTTCAAGACTTCTCTGGCTTTACATTTAAAAATAATTTAAGATCTACAATGTGTTTGTCTAAAGGAAATGAAAGATATTGTTATGAATCTCCATGCCTCTAAAATGAAGCATTATTTAAGGCATTGCCTGACTCATTTCTCTTCAGGAGAGACCTTTTAACCCTTTGAACTCTGAGAATATAGGGGTGTTTGAAACTTTTTGCAACTCTCAGCTTCAACAACGTGCAACTTATGTGGACAACTCTCTGTCACTTGGTCATCACGTATCCACTATAGTCAAGAAAGGTTGCCCAATTAATTTCAAAGGGAATATTTGCAAGATCCAAAGAAGTCACCTTACCACTGTAGTATTCCTTTATTAAACATCTAATACAAAGATATTTTTGGTATGGATAAATCAGAGCATCTCTCCCAACAATGTTTAACCAAGAAAGGTAAAGGCCTTAAATCCTTCTACTCTTGTAATAGGGTCGCACATCTCTCCTTATACTCAGTAGCCTACTAGATGCTCACACATGACCCGTTTCTCAATTTTTGAGCCATTAAAGACGCAATCCTATTTGACCTCCTATTTGTTTGCAAAGCCAGTGGACTTACAAGCATGCATATATGTGGAATTTAAATCTAAATCAGCAAATAAACAGGACTCGCTGGATGGATAGGTTCCTAACAAAACAGATTCCCAGTCAGCGGAATAAGTGATCACTACATATCAAGCAGTGTGCTACCTCTCCTGTCTTGATGATTGGATGGGTAGACATTGATTTATACCAGGGTTATCATGCACAGTCATGACTGATTTGGGAGGAGAGCACTATTAACCGCTTGTAAAATACCGAAAGGAACTTTTAAATGTAGCTACTTAAAGGTGCATATGTCTAGGCATATTATGGTTCCTGTGATTGCTTGTTTGCATTTTTTCTTTGATCTTTTTATTGTGTAACTTCCCAAGGTTTCTCATTCTGCACCTTACACAGGTGTATATGATTCTTTATACATCATTGATCATATGAGCCCCTCATAATGTAATATGTTAGCTCTGCATCTTTACTACCCATAGTAACTGGTATATGATACTTTTGCACCTTGAGATTTGCATCAATGCTATCACCTTCTTTTAAAACAGACAAGTTCTTAGTACTTCTGTCATAGTACAGCTTTTTTTTCCATTCATTATCTTTTAGTAAATGTAGGACCTCACTCTGATCTTTGGTAACAAGGACCAGAAGACCCTGTTCAGCCACAGCCCAAAAGTGCAGCACACAGTACAAAACAAATGGCACAAATAATCAAAAAGCACACAATCCACCAGAACAAATGCAAAATCAATTTTTAAAGGATCTTGGAACAAATATATACTTTTTGCAGAACCTTATGCTTGTTATAGAGTCTTCTGTACAGAGAAATGTTGTAGAGAGAGAGTTAATAGCAAAAATATGGCTGTTTACAATATTTACAGTACGTATATAAAGTCTATTTTAAAGTTCCTCATTTAAGATAACAAGCAGGGAACGACCATCATGCTGGAGGTAACATGCTGCTCACAAACTATGTAGACTACTGTCTCCCTCCTATGAGATGGATTTAAGAGTATTAGTATACCATGCAGTGGTAAATTTATGTTCTTCAATATTGATAGATAACAGTCTGTCACAGGTGAACATTCTCTTGTGGTTCTTGATTATTTTACACTCTATGTTCCACTTGGCCATTAATCTGTTGTTAGCACAGACCTGAGGTAGCATGTTTAGGGTGTAAAAACTTTGTTTTCTGAATGGATGTGGTCCTAACTAGTACACCATATAAGCTTCAAACTCCTGCAATTCACCTTCCTTTATTCAGCAAGCACACTGTCCTCTCTTTTATTTTTCATCCAAAGTTACTAAAGTTCCTGGAATCATTAAAACACTTAGGCCTTTTAAACACAGTCATGAATAAGAGTGAACTGGCCTATGTCACTGAACAGATAGACACATTTAAAATATCCTTTTTTTCTTTTAAACAAATATTTCCACTTAAAACTAGATGTGTTAAAATAACATTGCTCTGCAGCTTAACCAGCTTGTAAAACATGCTACAGAGGTTTAAAGGAATGCATGGAAAGTGCTGCATTCCTGTTCAGACTGGTCATCATTTTGTAACACTCACAACAACTAAGAATATCCTTCATTAATCAAAGGCAAAAACACTGCCAAATTACATTCTTACATAACCCTAAATGATTTGGGCAAGAAATAATGTTTTATGAAAAACTAAGTCACCTCTTTCCACAAAAATACAACATGATAAAAATGGTTCCGCTTCTCTCACAATTTCTGTTTATTTGTGAAACAGTTCAGACTTTCATTTGCACCCTCTGACTCAATCAGTAGATCCGTTGTTCTACTGTCGCTGTACTTTAAATAAATTTGTCATTTAATTTCTCTTCAGAAGGGTTACCCTTCGAGAGATTGTTGCGATTAGAAACTGCCTCCTTATGATTCTGCAGGCTACGATAGCCTTAAAAGTCTGTAATACTTTTACAGCTACACCACTTAAAGCATTGCTCTTTCAATATGCTATGGTATTTCCCTTCATTTGGAAAACATTCTCTGTTGCTCCTCTTCTGAAGCAAGGGGACCCATCAACACTCTCCTTTTTATACCCTGTGTTTCTTTTATTCTCACTTTCAAAGGTTCTTGAAAGATGGCTTCACAAAGGACTACAATACATTAACCACCACCCTCTGACTCGCAAATCAAATACTCAGTTAAAGGATCTTGGAAAACCATCTGATATAGTCTTTATAGCCATAAAGGTTTTCATTCAGCACAGTATACTTTTCTTTTAAAAGAGCTACCATCTAGACCATTCTCAACAAGTTATCCTTGGAGTTCCACAGGGTTATATACTCTGTTCTTTTAAACTGATAATTTTTATTATCTTATTGGGGCTCCCATTTTCAAACATCTTTGCATTATTTTATGCTGACGATATGATTACCTGGAATCCGATCTCATCTGCATCATGCAGATGTATAAACTCTACTCTAGAATACCACTTTAACGTTGCTTACTCTTGGTTTACTTCAATATGTTTGTTATTGAATGTCAGGAAGGCTGAAGCCATGCTCTTTGGTACAGCTGAACTTTTGATTCAAGTTCTAAACAATGATTTGTCACATTTCCATAAAGACTTGCTTTACACTCAGCTTGGCATTTCATATTCTTAGAATTTCATCTTGATCGGCAACTTACTTTCTCCTCCTACCATTACTATGTTTGCACTAGACTAAAATATTCTAGTCACCTGTTACAGAATTGCTCACCTGCTAACAACTGAACCTAAGGACACTATAGAAAGGAACGCATTTCTACATATGGGGTATGGATTCTTGCGTATTTCAACAGCAACTTACATCAACTGTCACAGATTTCAAACACTGTTAAAATCTGTAGATTTATTTTTAACTTAACTAAGTTAGAATGCAGTTGTTCTAACTGTAATAAATATGTATGATATACAGATAGATTACATTGTATTATATGTATGATATACAGATAGATTACATTGTATTATATAAAGTTCATCATTTCAATCATATATACAGTTCATCATCTCATTCATTGCCCTTGCCTTGGCTTCTTTCTTGAAAGCAGTATATTTCTACCAGCACTTAAGGGTTACGTATCGCCAATTTCTTCATGGTGTATATTTCACACTTTTCTTTAGAATTCTCTAAAACAGCATTTTCTTAATGGGTCAACATACCAGAACTCATTTGTCATTTCTGTGGACCACCAGGCTACTACTCACGCTGTAGCAATTCAGATCTGCTCTGAGCAACAGCTTTACAGATAACAGTCTGTAGACGTTACAGTAATTAATTGCAATCTGCATTAGTGAAGAATAGAGTTCTCAGAAATGTTAAATTAATGTTAGCTTTACTACTATGTACATTTTGCAATTTATAGTTACTCTTGTAATATTTTTTATTTATTTATTACTTATTTTACATTTGTTAACTGGGAAATTCCGACTAGACCAGGTTCATTTTCAGTGGAGGCCCTGAGAGAAAAGCTCAAGCATCAAGTTATACAAATACAGTACATCCAGCATAATACACAAAACAGGTTACATCATGTATACTGAGCATAGTAATATAACAAGAAATTAATAAAACACTCCAGGTAAAAGAAGATATAGAACATAGGTAAAAAGACAATGTCAGTTACAGTACATCCAGCATAATACACAAAACAGGTTACATCATGTATACTGAGCATAGTAATATAACAAGAAATTAATAAAACACTCCAGGTAAAAGAAGATATAGAACATAGGTAAGAAGACAATGTCAGTTATACATTGGTAAGAGAAGAAAATATATCAAGTAAGATTCTACAGTTAAAAGTACCCTTTCAGATGACCAAGCCTACAGGGGATCAGAGATCCAGCATGTGATCAGAGAGGAGTTTGGGGAGTTAATAGTAGTATGGGTAGGGTTATGTGATACAAGGGCGTAACCAGGTACTAAGAAGGTGCGATTTGAGGGAGTTTTTGAATATGGATGTGGAGGGGGCAGTGGACACAGATAGGGGAAGAGAGTTCCAATTTCTGGCAATGATGTGGGAGTAGAGCACTTTCCCTGCATTATTGTTAGCATTGGTGATGGCGAGGAGAGATTTTTCACTAGATCTTAGGTACTGGTTTGCAGTACAGACCATAGGTAGGTTGGATAATGAGGGGTTTTTTTCAGGATATTTGAATTTATTGTAGGTTGTGCCCAGCTGGTGATACTTAAGTAGCTGTGGTAGCTCAAGCCATTTTAGTTCTTTTAGTGCAGCACAGTGATGGGTTGTATAGGTTGAGTTAGTAGCAAACTTGGCTATTTTATTGTAGCATGATTCTAGTTTGTCTAGGTCACATTGTCTGATTTGGGTAAAGATTGGTGCTGCATATAATAGAGTTGAGAGGAGGTGGCTTTGTGCAAGAGTGACTTTTGCTTTTTGTGAGAGAAAGAACTTATGCCTGTATAGGGAGCCTAGTTTTTTGCGTACTAGTTTTATGGTATGTGAGATGTGAACATCAAAGTGGAGATTATTGTCTATTTCAATGCCCAGAAGTTTGGTGTGGTTAGAAGGGGAGAGGATGGTGCCGCCCTTAGATGTTATGGTAAAGGAGAGGGTTTTTTTATCCATTAGGGGTAAATAGTAGCAGTTTTGTCTTTTTGGGATTTAGAATTAGTTGGGTACCTGATATCCATTTTTCTACTGAGTTAAAGGTATCTTGAGTGAGTGTATGTAGGGTGGTGGGAGATGAGGTGGAGCAGATCAGGGTTGAATCATCCGCATATTGTATGAGTGTGGCAAGTTGTGTAGAGCTATTGAGGTTATTTGTGAAAATAGAAAACAATAGCGGGCCCAGTATAGAGCTCTGTGGGACTCCTATGGTGGTTGGAAGTTGTGTAGACAGAGTTCCTTTCTGCTGGACTGATTGTTGCCTGTCAGACAAGTAGCTTCTGAACCAGGCTATAGTAGAGGAGGTGAAGGATAATGATGTTAGGGAGTCTAGTAGAATGGAGTGGGAGACCATATCAAATGCATTTGAGAGGTCTAGGAAAATGGCTAATACATATTTGTTATCATTCCTGTGAAGGTTTATATGATTAGTGAAGGAGAGAAGGGCTGTGGTATTGCTGTGATGTAGACAGAAACAGTGTTGTGTGGTAGATAGTAGATTGTGTGTTAAGAAATGTCATCACTTGCAAGTGGATGCATTTCTCAAGAATTTTGGATAAGGGGCAAAGGATGGCAATAGGTCGGTAGTTGGAGAATTCGTAAGAATTACCTTCTTTATGGAGAGGAATGATGTGAGATACTTTCCAGAGTTTGGGTATGTAGGATTCTAGTATGGAGTGGTTGATTAGGATGGAGACAAGATATGATAGGGAGTCGCTAGCTATTTTTAGTTATGCAGCAGGTATGTTATCAGCTGCCAGTGTGGTTGGCTTTAGTTTTAGGAGGAGTTTTTTGATAGTTGAGGTGGGCACTGGTGATAGGCTGAAAGAGGGGGTGATGTGGGATAGGTTAGGTTGTGATTGAGGTAGACTGTTTTTGGTTATTTGACTGGACAGGGCTAAGATGGATTTAGTAAAATGGTTATTAACTTGAGAAGCTATGTCTACGACATTGTTAGTAGAGCTGGGTGCTGGAGTAGTGGTTTTGCCTGCCTTTAGTAGGGAGTTAATGGCATGCCAGAATTTTTGTGGATTATTTGAATATTTCCTTTGGGCGCTAAGAAAATAGTTTTGTTTGTTTATTTTGGATTCAGCCTTGGCCTTGTTTCTAAGCTGTTGATGGTATTGCCTGGAGCTAGGGGTTTTGTCAGTTTCCAGATTTTCCAGGCTTTATCTCTAGCTTTTAGTAAGGCTCTGGTGTCCCTATTTAGCCAGGGTGCATAGTTGGCTTTAACTCTGATCTTTCTGCTGGGAGCTAGACTGTTAAGGATATTAGAGAATGTAGTATTGAAGTAGTCTACTGCCTGGTCTAACCCAAGTGTCCATAGTGGATCCCAGTTGCAGTGGCTTAGGACAGTATTTAGGTATTGTAGGGTAAGGTTACGGTCATCTCGTACAAATTTATAGACTACTGGTTTGGGGTGATTGGAGTATTTGAGGAGTAGGAAGGTGGGGAGATGATCACTTAGGTCATCTGGGAGACAGCCTACTGTATAGTTTTATTTGGGATAGTTGGTTAGTGTCCAGTCCAGTATGGATTCTTTCTTTGTTTTCTCATCTATTCTAGTTGGTTCTTCAATTAGTTGAGAGAACCCATATAGATTGATATGTGTAGAGGGGCTGCTGGAGTTACAGGCTGCCCGGTCAGTGTTAAGGTCTCCTAGTAGGATTGTTTCCTGAGGTAGATTGTCCTTTGTCCAATGTAGGATGTCTTCTATTATGAGTGAGTTGTTGCCTGGAGGTATGTAGCAGCATATTATATTGATCTTCTTGGTGTTTCTTATGGATAGGACAGAAAATAGGACTTCAGCATTTTGAAAAGTGGATGGTGTGGTGTGCAGGACCTGGAGGTTAAGGGTGTTTTAAAGAGAATGGCTACTCCTCCTCCTTTCCTGTTTGTTCTATCAGATCTAAGTGTATTATACCCTGGGGGAAGAAAGTCTTCATCTTGGATACTGGGTTTAAGCCAGGTCTCGGTAATGGCGAGTACATCAGGGTTGTAGTGGGCTATGAATGCATGTAGGTCTGTTAGCTTGTTGGTAATACTTCTTATGTTGAGATTTAGGATCAGCAGGTCAGATGTTTGTCTGGCTGAGAGGGGACCTGGATTTGGGTGAATGTCACCAGAGGTTAGCAGAGTTTGTAGGAGTGTCAGTATGTGTTTTTTAATATTAATTGTTTGTGAGCTTGGTCTAAGAGAGTTTTTCTTAGTGTGGTGAGATGGTGTCATTTTTGTTAGTGAGTAATATGTAGTTGTAAGATTTATGATTGTGGGGCAGATGTAGAAGTGTGAGTGGGTTGAGAGGGTGGGCTAGTGTGGGTAGTGTGATAGAGGTAGTTGTGCAGCAGTAGGTCTGTTTGTAAGGAAGTTAGGAAGGTTAGTGATAGTAGAGCTAGTGATAGGGATGTGAGTGTGGGTAACATGATACTACTTTGAGTGAGTAGTACAACTAGGATTCCTGGTTGTGTGTAAGGGTAGAGGTGTGTTGTCTGGGAATGTGTTGTTGGGAGTGGGATCAGTGTGGGATGTAATTGGATTGGAGGGTGGGGGGAATGTAGGATGAGTGGGTTCAGCTAGTTGTTAGGGAATTAGGGGTTGGACTACTGGTCAGGTGATTAGGGGTTAGAATAAAAGTAGGAGTAGTGGGGGCGTGTGGGAATAGGGAGTAGGGAGGGGAGCAGAGCAAGCCCGAGTGTAGCGAGGGCGAGCGAAGCGGGCTAACACTATCTCCAAGTGTTTCTTTAGGCTTTGGTAAATATGAAGTGTTAGCTTAAATGGTTATATGTTAAACTGAAAATTTAACTGTAGTTTAAACTATGTTCACACTAAGTTATAGACTATGTTATGGGCACAGAGTATAATTTTCTGACATTCTTAAAATTATATAGAATTAAAGCTGGGGTTAGTTACAGATGAAACAGGAGTAGAAATTAAATGCTATTTTATAGATTTGAGTATTTCTCAAAAGAAAATTGACTTTAGTTTGGGGGGAGGGGACACTAACTGGAGAGCAATATACAGCTGTTTATTCCTGGTGATGTACTCCTCAGTACAGAGGTTTGATTAAGGAACTGTACAGCAGAAATGTACTAATACACTGACTATTATTTGTTTTTAATGCAGGTAAGGTATTTTGCTGTCTAGACACTAGTCTATTTAGTTGCCTGTGGGTGCCCAGTGCTCAAGAGAAAATTTGAAATTTCCACTGCTTGATATGGGGGATGTGGGGGCAGAGACCTGCTTGACCTGAAGGATGGTTTGGATTAATTAGTGTTTAGTCTCTTTAGTTGCAGGACAAGTGACTGTGGGTGCCCATGGGGGGGGGGGGGGGCAGAGACCTGCTTGACCCGAAGGATGGTTTGGATTAATTAGTGTTTAGTCTCTTTAGTTGCAGGACAAGTGTCTGTGAGTGCCCAGTGCTCAAGAGAAAATTTGAAATTTCCACTGCTTGATATGGGGGTGGGGGGGGGCATACAACAAAATCATAGCCAAAAATCAGACCTTGGGCTCCAGTCTTTCTTGCTTGCTCTCATACAAGTCACATCAGACGCTAAGAGTGACTCCACAGACAGCTACCTCTACTTGTAGAGTTTTTAAGGCAGAGAAGAAAATGAAAGGAGGTTGCCAGGTCTTTATTCCATACCTTTCATAAATGCACTCATACCTACAGGCAATATTATTTTCCCCGATAAGCTATATGATATTTCTTTGGAATGTGGAAAGAAACAAGAGAGCCTGGAAAAAACCCACACAAAGTTTATATTTACCTTGAATAAATAAATACAATTCTCTTTTTTGTGCAAAGTTGCTGACTGAAAAATTATGGACCATTATGTAAAATAACCTGTTGAGGTTTACCTTACCTGGAAAATATACTTTTGAAAATAGTTATTACGCTGACACTTACTGTATCTCTTAACTGTACACCTTGTACCATTCATACTGTGTACTAACCAGAAGCCTGCTTATAACCCCAACCTTATACCTTACCTTAGGAAAAACTAGTTCCACAACGTTAAAACTAATCAAGACACCCAAACACATTCTGCATACATCAGCACACATATCTAACATCAAATCTCTCCCTTTCCCTTACCCTAACCCCAACCAAAACCCTCAAAAACTTGCACACAATCTCCCATCCTTAATGACAAAATGTTCGATATATTCAAAGGTTTCAGCATTAAAACCCAGCTGTACACTTAACATAACCATGGGCACTCAGTCTTCCTCCTTTCAACAGCTTCCATTATTCAGCAAAGAGATCTTTGCTCTATTTCATCAGCAGTTCACTCTGTCAACAAACAGATTATTCAATAGAAGGAATAATTGAATAGAAGGAGTAATGCGAGAATGCAGTAAATAGAGGCATAGATGGCCCACAGGCAATGGAGAAGCAAAACGTATAGGTAGGTTCATAGGTATGTGCTAGGCTATTGGCCCTAGGGCCTATACAAGCCCAGCCAAAAAGGTACCCTGGCCTTTGCCACCCAAGAAAATTATTTTCCTGTGCCACTGTCGAGCAGAGCCACAGAAGTGATCCCCAGGGTGAATTTCCAATTTCCATCCAATCATCAAGATTTTTCTTGAAGAGTGCCAATGAGGAGCTTTGTTTGATATAGCTAGGTAGTTGGTTCCAGAGTATGGGAAGTCTCTGGGACAGGAATCTATCCCTCTGGCATGTTCTGTTTATTGTGGTGACAAGGTTTAGGTCCCTAGAGTGCGTAGCTTGGAGGGATTGGGCTTTCTTTAAGTGGAGCATGTCCAACAGCTCTGGGTTTGACATAGCTTTGTATGTTAGGCAGAGATCACCTCTGAGTAGGCGATATGCGACGGAGTAAAGCTGGAGTTTTTTGAGATGGTCTGCATAGAGCATCTGTTTGAGGCCGGTAATCCTCTTTGTGAGGTATTTCTGCGGCCTTTCCAATTGTTGTAGATGTCTTGTGAGGTACATACCAAAAGGGGCATTGTACTCTATAATGGGTCTAATGAGTGATGAGTAGAGGGGAACAATGACCTCTTTTTTTTCTGGATGAGAAACCTTTTGTGATGAGGTGTGCCACTTAGAAGGATTTCCTGACTACTGTGGTGATGTGATTATCAAAGGAAAGACTACTGTCCACCTGTGTCTCAAGGTCTCTTATCACACTTTCGGTGTTAAGTATACTACTTCCTATGTTGTAGTTCATGGGTACAGAGTTTTTACCAAAGGGGATGACAATGCACTTTTTGGCATTCAGCTTAAGGCCATGGCTTTGACACCAGGCATCTGTCTCAGTGAGGCCCTTTTGTAGGATGTCCACATCATTAGGAGTTTTGATTATGGCTCCTAGTTTGCAGTCATCTCGATCTTCATTAGCTAAAGACCTTCTGTGTTAGCCTGTACTTCTGAGAAGTAGATACCAAACAGGAGAGGACCCAGAACTGAGCCCTGTGGTACTCCACTTGTCACTGGTCTGAAGTCGGATTTGGAGTCTGCTACTTTCACAGTGTGGGTTCTGTCAGTGAGCCAGTTGGCAACCCATCTTGTGATGTAGGGATTTATACCTAGTTTAGTGAGTTTATCTATAATTCCAGAGTGGTGGATGGTGTTAAAAGCCTTGGCAAGATCTAGATAGGCCAACTTACCCTCGTCTACGGCTTTGGTGACTGCTTCAAAGAAGTCTATCAGGTTTAGGAGACATGATCTACCTTTTACAGACCCGAACTAGGTGGGGTCCAGAGTTTGGAGATTACCAATGTCTTTGTTTATAAGTTCCATGATGATATGTTCCATGGCCTTGCAGACCAGGCTCGTCAGGCTAATGGGACGGTAGTTCCTGGGCTCCGTGGTGGCCCCCCCCCTTTGTGGAGTGGGATAACCATCGCTGTGTGCCATTCAGTGGGCACAAAGCTTGAGGTGAGGCTATGATTGAACATGGTACTTAGGTGGGGTGCCAGTTCGTTCTGTAGTTCATGTAGAATGCAGCCTGGGATGTTGTCTGGTCCCATGGATGCTGTGTTCTTGGATTTGGAGAGTGTGTTTTTTACCTGTGCAGCCGTGATTACAGGAACTTTGCATTCTTCTGGTATAGAGATGGGCCCTTTAGGGGGTGAGAGGGGGGTAAAGTTAGCACTGAACCTATCTGCCAGGATGCTGGCAATATCAGTTGGGTCTGCATATTTAGTGCCATTGTGCTGTAACTCAGAGCAGATCTGAGTGTTGCCATTGAGATTCTTGACATAGCTATAGAATGCTTTGTGGTTGTCTTTAAAATCAGTGGCAATTTTGTTTTTATAACTAGCTTTGGGGGATTTTATGAGGGATTGCAGCTTCTTACTGAGGCTGACCAGGGAGTTTCTCTACTCATGGCATTTTACTCTCTTTTGCAAGAGTTTCTTCCTTCTGTTGTACAGTTTGTTTATGGTAGGGGACCACCAGATTGGCTTCCTTTTTTTGGAGGATAGCATCTTGGTTCTGTTTGGGATAGTATGATCCATGCACTCGTGTAAGTGCTTATAAAGTGCAATTGTGTAGGATTCAGTAGCTGTGACTGTATTGTCCATCTGCATGGGTGTCATGAAGTTCACCACTTCTGTTTTACCACTTCTGTTTTAAGAAGCATGAAGTTGGCTCTGGAGAAATTTTTTACCATGGTTTCCTTAGTGGAGGGTGGGGGCAGGATGTGGATATCTAGGGTGATTAGCTTATGGTCGGATCGGACCAATGAGGTGTTGACTTCAGGTATGGGACACCAGTCACTCATGTTGGTAATGACTAGATCTAGGATATTGTTGCCCCTGGTGGGGATGTGAATAAGTTGATCCAGGTCATTGGAGTTTATGAATTCCAGAAAGTGTTGAGCTAATGAGTTGGTACATGAGTAGTTTTCCCAGTTAATGGTGGGGTAGTTGAAGTCGCCCATTATTAGGGTGTTTGGTTGAACCCTAATATTTTCCAGTACATCAAGAAAAGAGGAGTGGGAATCCTGGGGCACGGTGGGGGATCTGTAGCAAGCTACAATTTGGATTGCAGTTTTGCCCAGAGTTAGTTGCACTTGGATAACCTCGGATGCATTATGCTGCACAACTAGCCTGGAAGTGTGGATATCCTTAATGAATATGGACACACCTCCACCTTTGGTGTTCCGGTCCAGGTTACATGGCCGAAAAGTGTGGTATGAGTTATAGCCTGGTAGTGCAGGGGTGCTCTCTGGAGCCTTGAACCAGGTCTCAGTCACTGCACAGATATCGATGTTCTCCATTTTAAGGCGTGCCTTGAGTGAGTGTATTTTGAGATTTAGACTTCTAGCATTGAGTAGCATCACCCTCAGTTTTTGCTTGCCTGTTCCTGTTACAGTGGTGAATTTGTCATTTGAACCTTGCCTAAAAAAGGCACTATAGGGGCAGCAAGAGCCTTAGCCAGTATCTGGAATCCCAGGGGTGACAGGTACAGGCCATCTCTGGCAAAGCATCTTGGTCTGTCGAGCATGTCATCCCAGGCAGACAGATACTGGATCCCTTTAGAATGACACCAGAAGCTTAGCCAACTGTTGAAGTCAATCATTTTGTCCTTGTACTGCGGTATCATTCTGAGTGATGGCAAAATGCTACTCAATGTCAGGGTCATACCTGCCTGGGCTACAAGATTGGAGAGCTCTTCCATGTCTCTTTTCATGTAGTCCAGGGAGAGACATCTCAGGTCGTTCACACCAACATGGACAATGACAGAGTCATATTTGTACTTGTTGTGGAGTGACCTGAGTGCATGGGTTATGTGGCGGATCCTGGCACGCGACAGGCAGCTGACAGTAACCTTCTCCTTGTTTAGCCTGGTGAGTGGGACATCAGTGTGCCTGACTATAGAGTCACCTATGACTTGTGTGTTGGGTACGTTGTTTTGCCTTATTGGCTGTGGTTGAGTGGCACACTGAGTCTGTGGGCTATGTGTCATTTGGGTTGTGATGGGGGGGTGGAGGTTGCTTGCATTTCTGCTTTGGAGGTCTCTGTTGCTTGAGCAGATTATTATTGAGCCCCTCTGTGAATGTTTTTGTGCAAAACACCAAAGGTCAATAATATTGGAAATGTGATCAAACAATCTGCAGTGTTATAGGAACAAATGGAAGTTTCAGGCACATCTTGCTATCAGTGGCGGCTGGTGACTTCAAATCACAGGGGGGCTGCAGGAGACGCTGAATGGGCGGGGTCAAAGGGAAGGGGTGTGGTCAACCATAAAGGGGAGGGGCTATGCACAAAACCACAAAAAAACTAACTTTAATTAAATACGCTGCCCTGGGTGGCAAACCATCATTATGAAAGTCCAATCAAGACAAAAATAAGTGTAGAAGAATAAAAATATTTCAATGCATTGGCTGCATGACAGCTTACTTAATATCTAGATGGAAACAAAAGGTTGTGAGGCATGAAAAATAAATTACTTTTTAAATACATTACTGGAATGCCAGTCAAAATCAAGTATAAGAAAACCAGAAGCACTCAACTCAAACCACTTCTCCTTGCACTGCAGTTCTAATTATAATATATTCAGCTTTATTAAAGTACCAAGCAACATGCTGAAAGTAGAAATCTATGTGATGCCCCCACTTGTAAAAATGTTTCTTATCCAAAAAGACCTGCTGCCTGACAACTTGTTTCATGGGGAAAACATGATAAAAGTAAAAATGAAAAGCAAACAAGAAACAAGCTCAAGATACATTGCTTAAAGGATTACTGTACAGGTTATGGACCACACATGATTGGCATTCTGTTTAGTTTACGGGTAAAGCCTGTAGAGATGACTGGAAGTCTCCAACAAGTGTAATGAGCTTTTTAAAATAATGGAATCCTGTCCTTTAATACCCAAGGCTTATACATTATCTAGTCAAGTATTCTCTGCATGGCAACAACAGAGAGGCTTTCAATGTTGGCAATTCTTTAACAGTATGCTTATTAAAGCTTACTTGCATCTTACGATGTCAGACAAGCTTACCTTATGGTCATTAAAGCATTGCTACTTAAACACAGAGCAACAGGCACTTTGAGTAATAAGCATAAATCAACAGTACAAAAATATGACAGAAACCAGACCATTCTGCAAAATCAAGGACAGATGAAAAGCCACTGTGGTACTTATGCAGTGTGTCCTCCCCATCCAAGGTAGATACAACTACTCCTTGCCTTGCTTGGACACATCCAGAGTCACTACATGGGGGAGTGGGGTGCAACAAGCATGTCACAATTTGAAATCTCTCTGGCTGACTGTGATGGCCCTGACACATTTGTCATACCTCTCAACTTCAAGAGCAAGAAATCTGGACAAAGCCATACACAGAAGTGGGACAAAGGCACAACAATAAGGACAATTTTTAAATATTGCTCTAATAAACTTAGAAAGATAATAGAATAGGTCTTGCATTAGTATGAATTTTCTGAAGGGTATAAAATCTGAAACTCAAATGTCTGTCATTTTCTAACTTCAGTCTTTAGTGATTTGTCACTAATTTGCCAAAAACACAATTTTATGAAAAATGGACCAAAAATGTGATGCAAAAATATAAAATAGACACACAATACAGCTTCTACCTGTCAAAGAAGGGACACTTTAATATTAGTACTGCTACCTTGAGCAGCTGACAAAATAAAAGAATCTACATGCATTTCAAGTAATCTATAACTTTGATTATTACAGTTATTTCTTAATTGTAAACCCTCCATGTTTTCTTCCAAAATTGCTATTTTATGGAGGGATTATTAGGGGAAGAGCAACATTTTGAGCCAAAAATTGGGGACAGTTGAGAGGTTGGCTATGCCTAATTCTATAAAGCAATTTATTTGCATGTACCTCTCAACCTGTTAATGCAGTAAATCTGAACAAGGCCAAATATATTGGGGCACATATAAACAGTACTAAAATTGCTCTTGTATAAATTGAGACAGTTGATAGAACGGCTCTTACTTTAACATGCATTTTTATGAAGGTTATGAAGTCTGAAACTTATTATTTAGTGACTTCTGGCAAATCATTTAGGAATTAAAACTACAAATTTTATGAACAACAAACCAAAAATAAGAAGCAAAAATCTATTCATTCTTTGAAAATCTGGACAGTTGGGAGGTATAGTTCAGCTGGGCCTGTCTGAGTTTGCTGCCCCCTGACAAAATAATGGTTGAACTGGAGCCTCTGCAGCCATTCCAATTAACCATTACTTGGCTATTTCACTCCATTTACCATAAACACTAATGTGCATACTGCTTTACTTCAATGATTGGACTTCATTTGAAAGTTTTATTTTGTATTTTACAGCACAAACATTAAGTCATCTGTTAAACAAAGCAATGCAGTCTCACAATGAAAACTTAGCATTAAAACTTCTCTGCCCTTGAAACTCACATTCATTGAAACAGCATTGAAACCCACATTCAAAGAAAATACATTTTGCCAGTGGCAGATAAAGATTAATTTTGGGCTGTTTTCAATCAGAGGCCCCTTGCATTTGAAACATACATGTGCTCTTTGATACACCTTCCTCATTGTACTAAAAATTATATTCCTTGTACAATACAGTACACTTGTTAGAGGGTGTTTTAAATTTGTTTTGAACATTTTTCCAGTAAGCAATGAAACAAAACATATGCACCCATAATGGCAAAACTGCCCAGTTGAGAACATTTATCATAAAAAGTCTACTCAGACTTCCACAGTCCACCATTATTAGTAAATATACACAATTCTACAGTCCACCATTATTAGTAAATATGCACAATTCCACAGTCCACCATTATTAGTAAATATGCACAATTCCACAGTCCACCATTATTAGTAAATATGCACAATTCTACAGTCCACCATTATCAGTAAATATGCACAATTCTACAGTGCACCTTTATCAGTAAATATGCACAATTCTACAGTCCATATTTAGTGAATTCAGTTCTTGCCATAGCTGTCAACCTTAGCACAAAAACCTGGACGAAGCCAATAATGGGGGAATACAGTCCCAAAAATAGGGACAAATTTAAAATATTCATCTTATAAACTTAGAAAATTGCTAGAAAAAAAAGGTTGTGCTACTATGTATTCTGAAGAACATGAAGTTTGAAATTCAAATGCCGGTCAATTTTACTGGACAGAACAAAAACAATTTTCAGCAGAGACGAGGGATTAATACTGCAGACACGTCTTTGTAAAATGGCAGGGCATCAGAGCAAATCCACACAAACACAGAGAGGAGATGCAGACTCCACACAGAAGCCACCCCAACCAAGAATCAAACCAGAAAACCTATAGCTGTGAGGCAACAATACTACCACTGCACCATCAAATCTGCAAGGAATTAAACATTCAGAAACCTGAAGTCTGAAATTCAAATGCCTGTCAATTTTACTGCGGACAGAACAAAACAATTTTCAGCAGAGACGAGGGATTAATACTGCAGACACGTCTTTGTAAAATGGCAGGGCATCAGAGCAAATCCACACAAACACAGAGAGGAGATGCAGACTCCACACAGAAGCCACCCCAACCAAGAATCAAACCAGAAAACCTATAGCTGTGAGGCAACAATACTACCACTGCACCATCAAATCTGCAAGGAATTAAACATTCAGAAACCTGAAGTCTGAAATTCAAATGCCTGTCAATTTTACTGCGGACAGAACAAAAACAATTTTCAGCAGAGACGCAGGGATTAATACTGCAGACATGTCTTTGTAAAATGGCAGGGCATCAGAGCAAATCCACACAAACACAGAGAGGAGATGCAGACTCCACACAGAAGCCACCCCAACCAAGAATCAAACCAGAAAACCTATAGCTGTGAGGCAACAATACTACCACTGCACCATCAAATCTGCAAGGAATTAAACATTCAGAAACCTGAAGTCTGAAATTCAAATGCCTGTCAATTTTACTGCGGACAGAACAAAAACAATTTTCAGCAGAGACGCAGGGATTAATACTGCAGACACGTCTTTGTAAAACGGCAGGGCATCAGAGCAAATCCACACAAACACAGAGAGGAGATGCAGACTCCACACAGAAGCCACCCCAACCAAGAATCAAACCAGAAAACCTATAGCTGTGAGGTAACAATACTACCACTGCACCATCAAATCTGCAAGGAATTAAACATTCAGAAACCTGAAGTCTGAAATTCAAATGCCTGTCAATTTTACTGCGGACAGAACAAAAACAATTTTCAGCAGAGATGCAGGGATTAATACTGCAGACACGTCTTTGTAAAATGGCAGGGCACCAGAGCAAATCCACACAAACACAGGCAGGAGATGCAGACTCCAAACAGGAGCCACCCCAACCAAGAATCAAACCAGAAAACCTATAGCTGTGAGGCAACAATACTACCACCGCACCATCAATTATGCAAGGAATTAAACATTCAGAAACCTGAAGTCTGAAATTCAAATGCCTGTCAATTTTACTGCGGACAGAACAAAACCAATTTTCAGCAGGGATTAAAACTGCAGACACGTCTTTGTAAAATGGCAGGGCACCAGAGCAAATCCACACAAACACATGGAGGAGATGCAGACTCCACACAGAAGCCACCCCAACCAAGAATCAAACCAGAAAGCCTATAGCTGTGAGGCAACCATACTACCACTGCACCATCAAATACGCAAGGAATTAAACATTCAGAAACCCTTAAGTCTGAAATTCAAATGCCTATCAATTTTATTTAACATTTTTTAATCAGGACAGTCTGACTTGGAACAAATAAACAATTTTCAGCAGAGGCCCAGGAAGAAATAATGCAGACATGTCTTTGTAACATGGGAGGGCACAAAAGCAAACCCACACAAACACAGGGAGAAGATACAGACCCCACAAAGAAGGAACCCCAGCCAAGAATCAAACCCAAGAACCTACAGCTGTGAAGCAACAATGCTACTACTACACCATCAAATATCAAGCATTGCAACATTTACAAACCACAGATATTATGAGGAACAGATCAGATCGAATATGAGGTAAAAATCTGAAATTTTTTTACAAATGGTGGTGGGTAGGGAACTCAAGTCTTTAACACCTGCATACAGGGTACAGGGTTCAAGCCTGAGGCATTCCCTACCACACCACCATAAGCACCTGGGGCACACACACACACACACACACACACACACACTCTCTCTCCAGTAAAGCACACACACCATACACAAACTCCAGTACAGCACAAGCACACGCACCATACACAAACTCCAGTAAAGCACACGCACCATACACAAACTCCAGTAAAGCACACGCACCATACACAAACTCCAGTAAAGCACACGCACCATACACAAACTCCAGTAAAGCACAAGCACCATACACAAACTCCAGTAAAGCACAAGCACCATACACAAACTCCAGTAAAGCACAAGCACCATACACACACATTGTAAATTAAAAAGCACAAACTCAATAAAAATAAAAAGGCACCTTACCTGAATGAATACATCCAGAACGTCCGTACATACATCCTTCCTTCCCGCGCAATACTGAAGACCCGCGAGATCCCAATGCTCCTTCCCGACGCCGACGAGATCCCTAAGGCTCTGTCCCGAGTCCCTGCTGCTCCTCTTGCAGTCCGGACGCGTCCTATACTCCTGGCGGGTCTGTGCACTGTAAAAGTGCACAGACGTCTCCTTGTGTCCCTCTATGGGGAACGGCCGGGCTGCCTTGAGCATGCGCATAGACCGATAGGTCGGGACTCGGTCTATGCGCATGCGCGAAGTCCGCGAAATTTAAAAAAATATTTTTTTTTATTTTTCATTTGTTTTTCTTGCTTTTTTATTTTTGAGGGGGCTGCAGTCCGGCAGCCCTATGCCACGAGCCGCCCCTGCTTGCTATGCACTGCCTGAAGGGCACATTATTTAGCATTGAGCCTTTAATTATAGCATTAAAATAAGGATGTAACATTTTCCTTGAGATAAAATATTGACTAAAGGTAAATGCTGAATTACAACTAAGAGAAAGGGCTACTTATATAAGTTTGTTTTCTGACAATTACATGTTGACTTTTTAAATATGAATTTATAGCAGTTTTCTTTATCTTGAGATGACTCCTATTCCATTAGCTAACTCATAATTCTGTGTATACTATAAAAGTTACTAAATTTGATTCATAGCCATTATTGTAGTCTGTCATTAAAAATTAAATTAACATTATATTGCCAGTATTCAAATTAAGTGACAATACTAGCCAAATCTAGGTATTTCCATCCAGTGTATCATTACCCCGTACCTTCAGTTCAACTGTGCACACAGCAGAGTACAGCACAATGCTTTCCTGATGTACTTGGGTCTTGTACAAGGTTACTTTGACATCTATTGGCTCATTTTATAACTGATTTAATTATATACATATATTAAACAGACCTGCTATCCAGATAGCAAGAAACTGCTTTACTTAAGTTTAATAAGTCTGATTGGTGCAGTGTGAGAGAATACTTGGATAGCCTACTGGTTCATTTTGGACAGATATTTTAGATTTGCTCAGAAGCCAACTGAGCTGTGTCTGAAAATGAAAATCAGTTTTGATCAGTGCACTACCTGGGTAAGCAAATACAAAATACATCAGTAATGCAGCCGACCCTCATCCAGGATGTGAGAATCAGCTTTGTTGCTTGTACATATCTTTAGAGACATTTTGTATATCACATTTCATTATAACCGCCTGGGAACATATTGGTCATGGAGAACTACAGTCATTATTGTTCAAATGACTTGAATGGTAGGAGTTTCTTCAAGTAGCGGATTCTCAGTAATGCTCTGAATGACATCACTCTTCTCGTTGGTCACAATTAGCCTTGTAAAAATGTACTTACTTGCTAAAATAGTATGAGGTAATTAAAGTTAAACTTATTAGGAAAAGGTACCCTAATAGATCACACCAAAACTGTGTCAACCAATCATGAATTTAGGGTCTCTGTCATAGCAGACAGTCTTCATTTTCATTCATGAGGTATATCATGGCTGTGGGAATGCGTAAAACTCCACTGCCAATCATGAGTGGACAGATGATCCGCTGTGGCGACCGCTAACCGGGAAAAGCCAAAAGAAGAAGATCATGGCGGTGGGAATAAAATTCAAGAGCTCTGCTATGTAACAATGGAGGCTGTTCTGCATGTACACATTGATGAGGCACATGTAAGCCCCAGGTTCACATCCTTTATAATGACTAATACAGGAAGTAAGGCTGTGAGTTACTGACATGCTTTATCTTGTTGTCCTGGGTTTGATTCCTTTATACTCAATTTGCTTAAACTGTGACTTCATGCAAGTCATTTAACCAAAGTTGTCCCTGAAAACAGGCACTTGTGCATTTTGTATTAATAAATAAAATATAAGGTTGGTAACATTAGCACTTTAATTTGGAGAGTGCATGAGAAATGCTTACTAGTCTAAGGATGTGTTTGTTTATTTATTTATATTTTATTTACATTACATTACATTATGTACTCTCCTGGACTGTGTCTGAAAATAGTTTTGATATTTTTACATGAAATTAAGTTATGTACTCACCTGGGCCATGTCTGAAAATGGTCAGTTTTGATCAGTGCACTACCCGGGTAAACAACCACAAAATAAATCAGTAAATAAATAAACAAACTGGTCTGAGGACCTTTTTCAGCCACAACCCAGGCTGCTAAGGCATGACAACAGAAAGTGATAACTACGGAATATGAAAATTACGAAAATCCAGAAATGCAGGTATTTACATAGAATTAATGTTCTAAATGCATTTCACAGAACAGACAACAAGCACTGTAGTTACACTGTATACACAGTTATATACTTAACTCATCATAATGCAATCAACATCGGTTAATGAGCATAAAGTGCATAACTCTCAACTCTTGGAGGATTTGGAAACCAGGTGCTGTAAATATCAACTACTTATCTTTCTGTCATTCTATGTTTTTACAGTTGATGGAGACCCTCACTTTGTGGTGAGGCTGCCAGAGTCGCAGGAAAGGCTGTGCTTTACAATTGATGGAAGGCCTGATGATATCATAAGGTTATTCTCTGATCCACAGTCTGGTAAGAAAGCCACTTGTACTAATCTCCTTCTTCTGTGCCTGGCAACACTTCGTATGTGATAAGTGCATACATGTGTCCATTCAGCAGACTAAATACCCCCTCACCCCTGTAGTCCTAAACTTACACGTCTCTAATATTAACTCTGAGATTGTGCAATGGAAGTAAGGAAAAACATTTTACCCCCTCATTTCTGTGATCTTATGGAAATCAGTGCATAACATTCAAGTAGAGATATGGGCAGATTTAAGAAAATTGATTATTTCTATTTCACCAATAAACTGCATTATATTTACCATATGTCCTATTATATAGACTTAATGAATGCCTTATGTAGTGTTAGCATGACATGTGAGTGACTAAATTAATAACAGAAAAATTTTACTTAAGTCAGACCTGAGAATATCTCTTGGCAAAAACAAAACAGACCGTGATTTAAATTTAAGCAATAGTTAATCAGAAATCAGTGCATAGGGATACTCATATTTTCACCAGCACATAATGACTGCTCAGATCTTTGGATTTTAACTTGACACTATCTATATATATATATATATATATATATATATATATATATATATATATATGCATGTATATATATATATATATATATATATATATATATATATATATATATATATATCTGTCTGTGCGTGTCTTTTCTGCTGCTCTCTACATTTCATGTTTGCCATAATGTGTCACAGTTACACAGAGACTTCCCTGTCTATGTCTTCACTAATAAATGTGGCCTCTTTTGATAGGATATTGATAAATATTGGTAAAGATAACATCTTCAGCAGACTTATTGAAATCACCTGAAAGGCAAGACCAGAAGGTACAGATGAATTTGGGCTATGGAGCATCAGAAAAGTCACCATTAGGATGCCATAGTGCAAAGTGACTAGGAGGATGCGATAGTGCAATGTCACCAGGAGGATGCCATCGTGCATGCTGCTTAGGCTGGCAGGTTTTAGCACTCTTACCAGACAGGGTGCATAAGGAATTAGGCAATAAATACACATATAAAAGGTGACAGCAAGTTCTGAAGGAGAACAGCTGTACATGGAAGGATGCAAAACTCGATACAGAAATGGAGAAATTACAGCGGTGATCTGCTGATTTTGTTTCAATGCAGAGTAATATGTGGGTATGCAGAATACAGCCAAGAACCTCAGACCTCTGCATAACCTAGGAAGCGTCTAGCTGTCTGCACATAGATGGGACACCACCTATGAAATAGTTCACTTAGGGCCAGAAGTCATCTACTTAGTTTGGATATGCTGTAGCAAGAGAAATAAAATAGGAACTAAAATGCCTGGCTACACTGTGACAGGGATTAGCAGCAAAACAAGGAAGATCCTTTTACACCCTCTGTCCAGTGCATGTACCACAGTGTCTGTAAATATGCCATAAACATGACAAGAATATGGAAATCCTAAACACGTCACTTGCCACAAAGTACAGGGAATTCTTACAGGCCTGAATGTGTTGTATGTTTCAGGAAAATAAACAGGCTGCACTAGAAGAACATCCACATTTAATGGAAGCTGAAAAGTAAGAGGTTTGATAATTATTGCAGGAAAAAACATTGTTATAGGAAATTAATGGAGCAACTTCTGGTACTAAAGACTTGCTATCTTAATTTAAAACTTCTGACTCCATTAATATGATAACTATGGACTCCATACTGACGGAAATTATTTTGGACTATTCTGTAGACAGTGGAACATTGAACCCAACATAATGTGGATTCACCACAGGAAAGTCATGCCAGAAAAATCTAATAGAGTTAGTTTATGCATCATGATTAAGTCTGTAATTATTTAGAGCTTTCTGTTTCTAGAGTGGTGTAAACCTTGGCTCTAAATGATTGTCACCATTGAAGTAATGCGCCAATACCATGTATAAAAATGGGAAAAGGGGTTATGGATGGATTAATGGATGGACTTAGTTCATCATTACATAAAAACAGCAGCTCTAAAACTTTGGTAAATTTATTGACTGAGATTTCTTAGCATTTCAGCTACAGGGTAGGTTCTTATATCAGTCTCATCTCATTCAACTGTCTAAACAATTTTTATTCCTTTATTTCTTTTTGTTCTTTTTCTATCCATTGCCTGCTGATCATCAAAGCAATCATTCACCCTATAATCCAGGACATGTCATCATATAGGCAGCCATCTTTTTTTAATTGCTCTAACTCACTCACTGCTCCTTCAGTAACTTGGCTTAACACATCTCCTAAAAGGATGGATTAATAATTCAAGGATCTGCTGTGCTCCTGCTACCTATCCTGCTTCTGTGCCTGCACACCTGTCTTGGCTAGAGTATGATTATGTTGTTTTGTGGGTAGCTGCCCTTGACTCAGTATGCTGCCTCCTTTTCTACCACGCAGGATCTAGTGGGTATCAGTAATGCAGCAGACCGTCACCCAGGATGTGAGATTCAGTGTTGTACACTTACTCCAGCCCACCCTCACTGGGTCTATCACTGCCCTAGTCACTACACCCTCACTGGGGCTATCATTGCCCTAGTCACTACACCCTCACTGGATCTATCATTGCCCTAGTCACTACACCCTCACTGGGGCTCTCATTGCCCTAGTCACTATGTCCTCACTGGGGCTATCATTGCCCTAGTCACTACACCCTCACTGGGGCTCTCATTGCCCTAGTCACTAGACCCTCACTGGGTCTATCATTGCCCTAGTCACTACACCCTCACTGGATCTATCATTGCCCTAGTCACTACACCCTCACTGGCGCTCTCATTGCCCTAGTCACTATGTCCTCACTGGGGCTATCATTGCCCTAGTCACTACACCCTCACTGGGGCTCTCATTGCCCTAGTCACTAGACCCTCACTGGGGCTATCATTGCCCTAGTCACCAAGTCCCAGGCTGTCTGAGTAGCAGTCAGGGTTCTATCACTCTGTGCCACACAGCTGGCTTATCTAAACAAATTTTATGTTATATTCTGTTAAGTAAAGTTAAATTCAGTTAGGTGGCATTAACAACTATGTTATTTAACTGAGCTAAGCTAAATAATAAGCCATCTAAGTAAATAAAACATAATCCAGAGCTGCTGTTTTCATTGTAATGGTGAAGTAAATCTTATCAAGTGTTTTGACTGGGTAAGCAGGGTGGTAGATAATAAATGTGTTGTTTAGACTTTCGCAGGCCATGTGACAAGGTGGTGCATAATAGATTTGTGACCAGATCTGAAGTGGGCTGTAGGGCTGGAACACAGGTAAAAGGGCAAGAAAGTAGTAATAAACTAAGCTGACACAATGGGGAGATGAGATGGTCCTTTTTGAAATCAGTATAAGTAATATTGATTGAAGAATGTTTCAAAAGTAACTGCTATTTTGTTTGTAGAACAGATATACAAAAATGTTTGTAGACTAGAAGCTGTAAAAAGGTAACAAGACTTAAGTTTGCACAAATTTCTAAGTCATGGAAGCTTACATTCAGCTCAGGAAAAGGGAAAATACTACTACTGGAAAGCAATAGCTCAAAAAAGGAGTGCAAAGCTCATGGAAAATTAGTAGCCTTAGAAAGGTAGAAAGGGACCTAGCAGCAGTCATATCACATGAACTAGAGGTAAGTAAGCAATGTGGTAAAGCAGTAAAGAAGTCTGATGGGATAGTGGGATCAAAACAACGCTATGCCCATTAAAAAACATGCTTCTATCTCTTTTAGAAATAGCCAAGACCTCAGTTAAGGTCAGATCTGTCCTGCTTTATGTCAGATGACTGAGTTCCTAACCAAACACAATCCTTTTTATTTGATCTATTTGAATAAATTGCCTTTGTGTCTAAATTTTATAAATGGGTTAAAGCCTTAAATAACTTTCCGACTATACGCTTGTTTATAAATGGTGATCTTACCACAGACATTCAAGTAGAGTAGGGTATTAGACAAGGATGTCCCCTTTCATCTTGTCTATTTATAATGGCTATTGAGGTGTTGTCACAAGCAGTTAGATCGTATCTTGAACCACTTCCTTGCAATTCAAACTTATTTAGGATGTTTACTGATGATTGTATGCTAGCAACCAATAGATCAGATTTGCTGGATCCTGGTGTTTGGCAGATATTTGACAGTTTAAGGTTGTATAAAGTTTAGAAAGTAGCTGGACATTTTGAATTTGAGTGCGTAAAGCAGTAGGTCAAATTAGAGAGCAGTTGATAAGCTAGAAGGATATGGTCAAATATTTGGGGGGTTATAGTTTGAGAATCCCCAAAACAGCTCATCCAGATGAATTAGGGTGATCTGTGGTCTTGAGTTACTGGATTACTCTCTAGATGGTTCTCTAGGGTGAATATTGTGCTGCGTAGAATAAACATGATCCAAATGATGATGTTGTCCTGGATCGTGGATCTTTTTAGACAGTTGCCAGTGAGTGAGTGCCAGAGATATTTGGGTCTCTAAACTACAGTTGTGCTGTAATATGTTTGGCTGAAGCAATAAGGACAAAAGGATTTGCAAAGAGAGATTGCATTTGTTGAATCAGATTCTGATGAAGTTTTCACTAACAGAGAAGGACGCGCTCAATTTTTGGTCTTACATTAAAGAAGTGTGAACCTTAAGGTGCCTGGATCGTTCTTTCTTCACTTTTTCATTGGCAGTTTTTGGTGTTCTTGGTTTTAGAGTATTTAAAATAACACTAATATAAGAGTTCAAGAAGTAGAAGTGGATCGGATGGTTTGAAAAACTAGATACAGGATGATTTTATCTGAGAGAGGATTCCAAAGGGGTAGAGAGTTTCTGTCTTGCAAATATTGCAGACAGGCCTGTCAGTTGTCTGAGGGAGAATGGTTCTACTTTAAAGAGTTGCATGGGGGCATTTCAGAACTGGCAGCTCTCTGTTGGAGTTATGACAACATCAGGTGCCCTAGAGCTGTGACCCTAGGGAAGACTTCCTTAAGGTTACAGCTGTCAAGTGTGGCGGAATTCATACCATCTTAAATGAGGATTATTATGCATCATTTATGGAAAGGTTAATACAATGAAGGTGTTTGGTGGGAGGGATTAGCTTTTTCTAAAAAAGTGTGTCAAGGGGTGTTGAGAATAACCTCTCTTCTTAACCTTTTACTGGTAGTATAGGATCAATACATGCAGTGGTTGCATAGCTGGTACAGAACTTCTCTACAAATCCAAGTAGGGTGGCAAAAGAAGAAATGGATGTGGTTGGAGATGTGGAGACCAATATGCAGGGAATATTCATATGCTATGGGATTATGGATCAAGATTATAAGGGAATGGAAGTTATTTATAATAAAAAGGTGCCAAGATCCTGGCCTTTTCTCTCCTTCTTGGAATAGGAGGTGAATATGTGGGTTGGAAAGAATGTGTGAAAATACAAATTCTATTGATGGTGGGAGTGGGTTAGGTATGTAACTACTAGAGGATGGAAGGGAAGAATAATTTGGAGAGAGGATATTGTGGCAATAAATAATCTTCATATGCATAGGGGTGTCATCATAGCTCAGGTGAGCAGGGATCCCAAACTTAGTATAAAGAGAGCTTGGAGGAAGGTGAGGAAAATATATGTGAAGAAACAATGATACAGAAGAGGGGTTGTTTTTTGGTATGTAAAAAATTCAATGGAAAGACTGATATAATATTGTTCAAATGAATTGTTTGTATTTTGTTATTTATACATGTATTTAGCTACCTTTTTCCATTTTTTTGCCTTCTTTCTTATTATTTTGTCATCTATGTTATGTTTTATAATAAAAAAGCAAACAGCCTTTCATTTACTGGGACATTTGACCAAACAGGATTTGAAGAAACTGTCTTAAGTGGCACGTCCTTTGATATGCTGTTTAGATCAGTATCCAGATACCACACAGAATAATGCACATGGTTTTGGAGACATCATGGCAATGGACGGTCTTGTTTGCATTCAGAGTAGGGAAAACGGTGCATTTTTTCAGCAGAAATCACAAGCTAAATAAATAAATAAGAATAAAGTCAAAGATATGCATTATTAAAGAAACGGGACAGATGGATTTAAAATATAAAATATTCAACTTCTTCATAGGAATCCAAAATGTTCAATTAATGCTATTTTTGAAGAAAACAGGAGCACACAGTTTAAATGTACAATATATATAGCTTAGAATAGAAATGGGTTCATAGGTTCAGAGGTGTGTACTAGGCTAATGGCCCTGGAGCCTTTACAAGCCTAACCCATAGAAGTGCCCTGGCATCATGCCACCCGACACATTAGTTCCCAGTGCCTCTATCAAGTAGAACCCCTGGAGAGATTCCCGGGGTGAACTTTCTATCACGCATCCACTCATCAAGATTTCTCTTGATGAAGGACAGCTAGGTGTTCTGCTTGACATGTATGGGATGTCTATTCCAGAGCGTGGACAGTCTTTGGGTGAGGAACCTGTCCCTCCAGCATGTTCTGTTGATTGTGGTAATGAGGCTGAGGTCTCTGGAGCCTGTGGTGTAGAGGGATTAGGATTTCTTTAGATGAACCATTTCTACCAGAGCTGGGTCAGACATGGCTTTGTAAGTCCAGCAGAAATCGCCTCTAAGTAGGTGATATGAGACAGAGAATAGCTGGAGTTTTTTGAGTCTGTCCATGTAGGACATGTGTTTAATGCCTAGTATCCTCTTCATGAGGTACTTCTGTGACCTCTCTAGCTGTTGCAGGTGTCTAGTGAGGTGCATGCCAAATGGGGCATTATACTCGACGATTGGTCTAATCAGGGAAGAGTAGAGAGACAATGACCTCTTTCTTCCTGGATGCAAAACCCTTGGTAATGAGATGTTACACATAGAAGGACTTTCTGACCACAGTGCCAATGTGGTGGTCAAAGGAGAGGTTACTGTAAACGTGCATCCCCAGATCTCTTATAATGCCTTCAGTGTTCAGTGGGCTCCCATTGATGTGGTAATTAGTGGGAACTGAGTTTTTACCAAAGGGGATGATGACGGATTTTTTGGCAGGCCATGGTTTCAACACCAGTCATTGGTCTCAGTGAGGTCTTCCTGTAGGATGTCTGCATCACTTGGGGAGTTAATAATGGCTCCCAGCTTGCAGGTGTCTGTGAACATGGTCAGCAAGAGTCCCTTTGTGTGTTGGCTTGGACTTCTGAGAAGTAGATGCTGAACAGGAGGGGACCTAGGACTGAGCCCTGATTCTTCTTGTGACTGGTCGGCAGTCTGACTTGGAGTCCACTACTTTCACACTGTGTGTTCTATCTGTGAGCCAATTTGCAACCCTCCTAGTGATATAGGGCTTTGTGCCTAGCTTGGTGAGTTTATCAATAATTCCCAAGTGAGGAATGGTATAAAAGGCCTTGGCCAGATCAAGGTAGGCTGTATGCACTGCCTTACCTTCATCCACAACCCTGATGACTTACTCAAAGAAGTTAACCAGGTTGATCAGGCATGATCTCCCTTTCACAAAGCCAAATTGCATGGGGTCTAGAGTTTGGAGATTTCCTATATATTTGTTAATCAGGTCCATGATGATGCACTCCATAGCTTTACATATCAGACTCATCAGGCTAATGGGGTGATAATTCCCAGGGTCTGTAGTCGATCCCCCTTTATGGAGAGGGATGACTGTAGCAATGCACCATTCAGTAGGGACAAAGCCTGAGTTGCGGCTGTGACTGAACAGGGCACACAGATGTGGTGTCAGTTCACTTTGTAGTTCATGTAGAACACAGCCAGGGATATTATCAGGTCCCATGGAAGCTGTATTCTTGGCCTTGGACAATGCAGCTTTAACCTGTGCTGCCATAATGCTGGGTGCCTGGCATTCTTCCGGTATTGTGATTTGTTCTTTGTGGGGGGGGGGGGTAAAGTTGGCACTGAATCTGTTGGCCAGTATGTTGGAAATATCTGTTGGCTCAGTATAGGAGGTACCATTGTGTAGTAACTCAGAGCAAATCTGGGTATTGCCATGGAGGTTCTTCATATAACTATAGAAGTCTTTGTGATTGTTTTTAGTGTCTGCTGCAATTCTGCCTTCATAGCTGGCTTTGGAGGATTTGATGAGGGATATCAACTTTTTGTTGAGGCTAATAAGGGAAGTTTTCCACTCTTGGGACTTCACCTTTTTCTTCAACAGTTTCTTCCTTCTGTTGTAGAGTTTATTAATGGCAGGGGACCACCAGATTGGCTTCCTTTTTTTGGAAGCGAGCGTCTTGGTTCTGTTGCGTATGGCTAGTTTCATGCATTTTTTTACATGTTCATTCAGTGCATTGGTGTATGATTCGACAGTCATGCAGCTATTTTCCATTAGCATGGGTGCCATGAAGTTAGCCACCTCTGTTTTTAGGAAACCAAAGTCAGCTTTGGAGAAGTTTTTCAAGGTGATTACCTTTACGGGGGTGTGGGTGAGAAGTGGATTTCCATGGTGATTAGTTTATGGTCAGATCTGATCAGGGAGGGATTGACTATTGTTGCAGAGCAATGGTCAACCATGTTAGTAATAATCAGGTCAAGGATGTTGTTTCATCTAGTGGGGGTCAGAATGAGCTGGTCCAGAGCATTAGAACTGATGAATTCCAGGAAGCATTGGGCCAGTGTATTGGTGCATGAGTAGTTTTCCCTGTTGATGAAGGGGTAGTAGAAGTCTCCTAGTATGAGTGTTGGGTTGGACCTTGATAGATTCCGGGGTGATTAGGAATGTGGAGTGAGAGTTTAGGGACATGGTTGGGGATCTATAGCAGGGTATGACCTGGATCTCCATCTTATCCAATGTTACTTGTACCTGAAGCATCTCAGATGTGTTATGCTGAGCTGCTAGTCTGGAGGTGTGCATATCCTTTATGAATATGGAGACACCACCGCCTTTGGAGCTTTGGTCCATGTTTTGGGGCTGAAAGGTGTGGAATGAGTTATAGCCTGGTAGTGCAGGGGTGCTTTCTGCCGCTATAACCAGGTCTCAGTTACAGCACAAATGTCGATGTCCTCCATTTTGAGGAATGCTTCGAGCAAGTGCATCTTGAGCTTTAGACTTTTAGCATTGAGCAGCATGACCCTCAGACAGCATTTATTTATAGCTGTTATGGTGGTAATTTGGTCTTTGGAACACCACCTAAAAAAGGCACTATAGGGTTGGCAAGAGCCTTAGCCAGTACCCTGAAATCCAGGGGTGAAAGATGCAGGCCATCTCTGGCAAAGCATCAAGGTCTGTCAATCATGTCATCCCAAGCAGACAGATATTGGATCCCCTTAGAATGACACCAATCTTCAAGTAATTTATTTCCACCGAAAGGTAATGGATGTGTGTATTAGGCTTTAAAATGTTGGAAGTTCAAAATAGTAACTGAATTGAAAATAAATGGAACAGACATAAGGCGAGACTTTAAAGGGTGGTAAATATTATTTGATAAGTAAGATTTAAAGCTTATGTAGGAGGTAAAGGAACAGGAAGACTGTGTAGATCAGATGGTCCTAATTTGCTGTTACAGTCTACGTTTCTATGTCAATGTGCCTCAAATAATGGAATTAAAACTCCAGGATGGAGACCTGGAGGTAAGTATTCATGGCCAGAGTGGTTTTGAGTTGGACCACCATTTTGTATATTGACATTGATTATCATCTTTTTTTAATCTTTTTGTTAATATGGTAAGTGCAGAGAAAAAAAGCACAAGTGTGGAAACACAACAGTCACAGTTCAAAATATCCAAAGGTAAAGTAGGCAGCAAACAGCAGGCAGAAGGTAAAATAAATCCAAGTTTAATACATATCCAAGCTATAACCACTTTCGCTATGGAATCATAACTTCTTCAATGCTAATAAAACAGCATATTCACTAAGCATTAATATAGCAATGTCATAATACACAAACCAATCAGAAGCTTAAACTAAAAAACAATTAAATAATTAAAGCTGAACTCACTAAAAAAGTGAACTCAGCCAGTGAAAGTAAACATTACATTTTCCTAATCCTAGCTTTTAAAACAGGTTTCAAAGGTATAAATTCATTTAAGCCTAGCCCCATATGAGAATGTAGTTCAGCTATCCATCTTGCTTCACATCTCTCTCTGTTCCATTTTCAATATTGCCTAACCTAACATTCGCATATATAACATCTAACACAATAAAAGAAAACCTATGTTCATTGCCTTTCATCTGAACATGTTTAGCTAAGGCATTAACAGTATTATCTTTATTTATACAATATATATGGTCCCTAATCCATTCATGAAACTGATGGCTGGTTTTGTCAACATAAAATGCATTGCTCACAGTTAGTTAAATAAACAACATTCATGGTGTCACAGTTAGCCATAACATTTAAGGAGTATTTCTTCCCTGTCTGTGGATGAACAAACTCATTGCCATCTGACATACTGACAGAAATTACAAGTACCACATTTGATGTATTTGAAGGCCGTGATAATATGGACTTAACTAAAATAGCACCCAGTAGCTCTCCTAAGTTAACTAGGTTTAGTGATAATTCTATCTATACCACTCTGCCAGTGAGACCAGTAACCAGACAAATATCAAACAACGAGGGATGACTTCTGCTATGACCAGTACTGCTGAGCAACTGGTAGTTAGAAAGAAAACGTCTGCTATTTTGGTGGGGAAGGGTTTTCTGACTCTGCCACAGCCTATCAAAACACGTGGGTCGGGTGACCGCTCACGTTCATGCAGTCAAGGGAGGGGGAAGTGGAAGAAGTGCTACAAAGGAAAGGAAAACAGTTTAAAGAGAATGTGAGTCATGAGAGATAAATGCTGATACATATTATCTCTACAAAGGTACTTTCTGAGGCAGAAATGTTTATTTTGAGTAAAGGTTTATCTTTTTTCCCATCACAAGGTTGTGATGTTGCAGATGTTATTTTTGATTTGAAACTGTTTGCATTAAATATTATGTTGAAATTATAGCTTGGTAAGCCTTCTTTGATAAGGATGTTGCATTATTTTGTAAACCTAGCACATTTGTTCCTGTTAATAATATGTTAGAAGTGTTTTTGAGAATGTGTGAATCTGATATTTGCAATGTGATACAGAAAGGTAAAACTGGTCACAGGTTTGTTAATTTGTCACCAGAGGAGTGGAGTGGAGTGTTTTATGCTCCCTCATAAATGACCGAACTATTGTGATAAAATCTGCTGACAAGGGCGGCATGGTGGTTGTCATGAACCGTGAATTTTATTATAACGATCTGAATGCTATGTTGCCTGATAGTGAAACTTATAAATGCATTTCTAAGGTTGAGTTATATGGTTTTATTAGTAGTGTTCATGGTTTGCTTTATATTGCAAAGTTAGAAGAAGCTATTTCTGATGATATGTACATGTATCGAAAAGCTGATTTACCTCTTGTTCCATTATTTCAGGGTCTATTCAAGATTCACAAGAACATGAGCCATCCTCCGTTTAGACCTATAGTTGCTGGGGCGGGATGGCTCACTGAACCTATGTCCATTTATGTAGAGAAAAAGTTGAGACCGATGTTGGGCACATGTTTTTGTGCTAAAAGATACACAGCAATTTCTTTTTGATTTGTATGAGTTTTCTAAGGATGATGTGTTTCCATCTAGTTACCTTTTGGCAGCACTTGATATTGTATCACTGTTCATAGTGATACTTAATCAGCAAGGTATTTTAATGGGCAAGGATTTTATTGAAATGAGAAGTGATTTGGATGCTAAGCAGATTGATCTTATTGTATTTCTCTTTGAGATGGTTTAGGAGAATAGCATTTTCACATTTGATAATAGACATTACCACCAGAGGCTTGGCGTATCTATGGGAACACCCTGTGCCAATAGTTACGCCAATGCAGTCATGGCCATATGGGAATGGAGGTTTCTAGTGAGTTTGAGATGGTAGGGTCATCAAATAAAATTTTACTGATGGTTTGTGAATGACCTCTTTATGGTTTGGACTGTCACCATGGTGGAATTAGATCAGTTTATCTGTTATCTTCATTCCACTACAGACCTTTTGCATTTTACTGCTACTAAGTCCTGTACAGAGATAACTTTTTGGATGTTATGGTGATGAGGGAGCCTGGTAGTAACAGACTTATCACAAGCCTTTATAGGAAGGGTTGCTGCAAACTCAGTTTTGTCCATCATAGTAGTATGCATCCTAACCATGTGTTTGAGAATGAGGTAAAAGGACAAATGTTAAGGGCCTCAAGGCTACATGTTAAAGACCAAGACTTTGAGGAATTTATTGTGACTCTGAAGGAAGATTTTGAGGATAGTGGGTATAGGGGGACTGAGATGGCTAAGGATATGTGCGATGCCCGTCAGCTTAGGAAGGGTATTGGGAGACCCTATTTTATGACCACCCCCCACCCATGATCAGTTTAGCCAAGTTAGAAGGGGTAACAGCTTAAGAGACCCTATGACTTTTTCCAGTTACAAAAACAAGGTCACTGATGTAATTAAAAAGAATTGACATGTTTTAACTTCTGATTCATCTATTGAGCTGTTAGTTGGCACATCTCCTACATTTTATTACAGGAACAGGGTGAATCTAAAGAGGTTGTTGTGTTATCCAGATAAGTTGGGCTATGGAGAATGGGGAGAGGGTACCAAAAAATGTGGCACTTATAATTTCTATCAGTATGTAAGAGAGGGTAATGAGTTTGTTCATCCAAAGAGTTTGTTCATCCAAAGACAGGAAAGAAATACCCCTTAAATGTTATGGCTAACAATGATACCATGAGCGTTGTTCATTTAGCTAAATGTGGGCAATGGAGCTCATTTTATGTTGGCAAAACCAACCGTCGGTTTTGTGAATGCATTAGAGAGCATATATATTGTATAAATAAATGTAATACTGTTAATGCCTTAGTTAAACATGTTCAGATAAAAGGCAATGAACATAGGTTTTCTTTTATTGTGTTAGATGTTATATATGAGAATGTTAGATTAGGCAATATTGAAAATGAAACAGAAAGATGTGAAGCAAGATGGACAGCCAAACTACATTCTCATATTGGGCTAGACTAACATGAATCTGCACCTTTGAAACCTGTTTGCGGAGTTCACTTTTTTAGTAAGTTCAGCTTTAATTATTTAATTGGTTTTTTTTTAGTTTAAGCTTCTTATTGGTTTGTGTATTATGACATTGCTATATAACTGTTTAGTGAGGATGTTGTTTTATTAGGGTCTGAAGAAGTTATGATTCCATAGTGAAAGTGCTTACTAGTTTGTATATGTATTAAACTTGCATTTATTTTATCAGCTGCCCGCTGTTTGCTGCCTACTTACCTTTGGATATTTTGAACTTTGACTACTGTGTTTCCAAAATTGTGGTTTTACTCTCTCTGCACTCAGCTTTGGTTCCTGGCTACTAGTGTGGTTTGTCTGTTGGTGGAAATTTTGTGTTTTACATTTTAATATGATAAGTGAAAAAGATCCTTTTTAGTAAGAATTCAGGAAAAGGAACATTGTGTACATATACTGACTGTTTAAAGTAGCTGATTCAACTCAACTAGCATTGATTTATGGAAGTGGGAGGAAACTCATTCAGATGCAAGAAGTGCATACAAAGTACACAAAGACAATAACCATAGATGGAGGACTGAACCCCAGCCTCGAGCTCTGAGGCCACAAACGTAACCATGTAAGTCTCATAAAGTAATTATATGTGGACAGAGTTGTGCTTCAGTAGCTACGTGCCTAGTGCAGTACACAATGAAGGATGGATAGCTGCTTTTACATAGTAAGGATCGTGTAGGGATGCACTTCTTTCCATAGCTATACTTCGTCATACACTGTATGAGTATCGTGATATATGCTGCTGTTCTTCAAAAGGTACGGTTCTGTACTGTACTGCCAAGACTGCCTTCTCTCTGCACTCACTGTATGTTTTGTAATCTGCACTCACTGTATGTTTTGTAATGCAGCATAATGTATCAGTTATTTTATAAGCTACAAGGATACTTAACCACCCCTTCTGATCCTGTATAGCTTGACATTACTACAGTAACAAATAATTCCAGTTAAAATTAATAAAGGAATGAGCAAAACTGAAAAAAAAAACTACATTAAAGAGAAGCTGTATAGACACATTAGATACATGCAGACAGAGATGTAACTAATTTATTTATTAATTTATGTGACATTTGTTTACTGGAAAAGTCTGACTGGGTCACAAAGTATCCATTTTCAGTGGATGTCCATGGAAGAAAACCTCCAAGGACATTAAATTACATAGACAAGAGCATACAGGGACAGAAAGAGCACTGCGAAGAGCACTTTTGGCTAACATCAAAGAGTGAAACAATACTAATTTCATGAACTTTAATCGTATTTTGACTTAGGAATGGGGTCCATTCCTGTCATGGTATTAGAAACCCAAAAGATTTGGAGAAATTATAAAGAACAGAAACTTGGATTATAATGCAGAGTTATCACCCAAGGAACATAAAATTACACAGAAAGTACACTATGAGAGATGCAAAATTGGTGGCATTTTAATTTGTTATGGTTATTTACATGGTTTTGATCTTGAGCAGTGCAGTATCAATTAGCAAGTATCTAAAACATGTTATTATTTTTTCTAGGAGTGACAGTAAATGGACACTTGCTTTGGGCTCCTTCAAAGATTGGCCATGAGGACAAGATCCGTACCTATCTTGATATCATTACTGTCATTATCGATAGGCCACGGATGAATTATATCATCAACATCACACAGAAAGCACTCACACTGAAAGGGGAGGCTCAGATCACCATTCCCTGCCAAGGTTCCCAGACCATAACAAAACCAGGTCTAGAAATAGCAATATCTCATTCTACAAAAATCACCATTAGGATTGCTGGTGGACTAGAGTTTTTGGTGATTATACACCACTACCTTCATCCCACATATCTGCAACTTGACCATTTAGGATTCTATGTAGCCAGCTGGCCAGTGATCTCTCCACGAGCTCATGGGTTGATAGGTAAGTATTGCACTTGCCAAATATTCTGTTTTGAAATGTAAGATGACAATTGCTGAATGATGCTGATTATGCTGTGGACTACCTTAAATTAGAAAGAATAAGCAGGTATCTAAATGCAGATTTTTCTCATTGTAAAGATGCAGAAAAGGGGGGAAAAAGAAAAGGAAAACAAAAAATCAGTAAAATGTGTTCTATTGTTTTATTTACTTGTATGCCATTTTTTAGGCTTCACAATAAATGAATTGTCACTCTTAAAAAAAGAAAGTATGGCCAACTGCCCTATAGAGACAGTTGTGTTAATGGAAAATATTTAGGCTGCAGGTAGGGTGCACAGTGACTGAGTATTTGACATGTCCTTGCATCCTGTTATCACTTACCAAGTGAGTGCTGGTGCTGAAGAGACCAAAACTGTTTGCAGAGTGAGGGATGTTCTGCTCCAGGTTGCACAATGAGACTATTGTGAGTGAATGCAGACATCATTATTTAGATACTGTCAGTGACTCGTCCGAGAAGGTCAAAGGCTTAGAATTTCAGTACTGACGCTGCAGTGTAGCTTGCTGGGGTGATGTACTGCCGAGGAGCTGTCCTTCAAATGAAATATCAAATGAAGCCCCATCTTGGAGGTGGATAGGCAATCAGGGATAATAAACCAAGTTCATATAAAATAAAATAAGTAGATAAAACAAGTCAAAGAAATAAGCAGTAAAAATAATGGTCTCTTTTAGCAATATAAAATAGAGTAGAAATGCTGTTGTCATAAAAAATGGACACTTTTTATGTCATAAAAATTAGCTTTCATTTTCTTCTGGGCTGTTTGATTTGTTTTTATCTATTTATTTGAATTGTTGGCAGCTAAGGAGAATGTAAAAGATCACATTACACATATACAAAAGAGAGTAGGAGAATATTCCCAATCTCGTCTTCAAGATTTTCATTGTGAAAATATGCCATGATTTATGATACAAAGCTGGTCCAAAAACATAAATAATAATAATATGTTTGATTATGGCTGGGTTTCCAGTCATAACCAACTTATCATGTGTTCAACACATGGATGTCAAGAAATACACTTGAAGAGCTTGAGTGGTAAATCTTGACATTTATATCGAAAGCACAGAACAAGATCCAATCATAATTATTTGTAGTGTGTGGAGATTTATCTGCATAATGTACTACCTCCTCAAGAAAACAAGTATAGGAGAATAAAGTGCTTTAAAATATTCAGTACCATAATACAGACAGTGGCCATAAGCAAAGTGACCCTCTGATGAACTCATAGCTTTAAAAATTGTTAGACCCTTCAGTCTGCCACACTTTTGTTTTGCCTTCGTATGACAGAAAAGTGTCTGACAGCTTTTAAAGCAGTGGCTGCTGTTATGCTCTAGTACAAGAACTTTTCTTATGACTCTTATTTGGAGCATAATCACAGCACTACATGCACCACAACAAGGATACTAAGGGAACTACTGTGAATACTACTACTACAACTAATAATATTAATGAAACTAATAGTTTATCTAGGGTTTTCAGTTTTGTTGAATATGCTTCCACAATATTACCCCCCCCCCCAAAAAAAAAGGATACTGGAGTGATTTGGGTTCCAGTGTACAATGTAAGCAGAAAGAATGATGGTGTAATGGATATTCCTACTTTACAACAATGCTGCCTCAGTCAAGCAGCTACGAGTTAAAAACAATCTGTGCTTTGTTATTGGACAATGGTGCAATTTTCTTTAATTTGTACTTCTTGTTGTCCCAATTATAACCTGGTTTGATACTGTAAATATGTATATCAGATTGCCAGCATTAACACATTTACAGAATGTCAGTCTGTATTTAGATGAATGCATCTGTATATTACCAAAATAGATTATCAATATTACAACATTTGAAAGTGGAACAAATAATATCTTTACGTGCAGAGACTACTGCTACTAAAAAATATTTTTTTCAATGGCACACTTGAAGAAGGTTTGAAAATTACAGCTGTGTTATATATTAATCTGTGCCTTATGGTTTATTCAGTATAGCTCAGCATTAAGAGTTATGCTGATTCTTTGTACCACAGAGCTAAAACTTAGAAATTACTATTGGACTGAAAAATACCTGGGACCAGATTCCAAAAGAACTGTTCTCAGTGTAAATTTGCCCTGATTCCAAAGTAATTGCTTTTGGTGTAAATCACTTCCTTCAGTGTAAAGCCTATTCATAAACAGCCTTACACCAGGTGCTAGGTTCCAAAAGACATGCTCTCATTGCAAGTGGTCACGTACACTGAACAAGTTTTTTGGAATTAGGCCCTGATGTTCCACGAAAGAGCCAGAATCTATGCACTGCAGTGAATGTTTGGTCAGTTTAGAAGCAGTTCATGGAAACCAGATGCAGATCTCTGATTATTTGTAATATACTGCCTCCAAATGTTATCAGTAAAGTTTTGTGGTGTCACCAAATAATTCAGTTGTCTACGGAATATATACATTTTAATACAAAATGCTGTTTTACTGCCTCACACTCTGAATCCAGAACATTCCTATGAATAAAATAAGCTTAATATATTATTTTAAGCTTACATTTTATTATTTTTATGAAAAATCTGTACTTTGGAAAATTACGGTTTAAAGGTCAACATAAATATCGTAATGAGGATAAACATTTGCTACATAGCTTCTGAAAATATTGGGCTAAATTGCTCCCAGGTTACTGCTCATTGTTTCAATAAAATAAGATTTAAGGTATGTTTATAATTAAAGTGTATCCTGCACTGTGTATAATAACTAACAGATGATGCATTTATTACAGTCCTGTAGGAAAACAAATAATTCAATTAATCTGATTATAAATTAATGCAGGGCAGAATTATCCCATCCAGAATGAAGTTAAGCAATGCATCTGCATTCTTAACTGTAAGAGTAACTGCTGAGAAAGACATTTGTTTTAATTATACTTAAGAAAGTAACCCAGTAACCCCGCCCCCGAATCCTGTATATAGGAATCTTTACGTGTATATGCACAAATCAGTTACCAAGTAGTAATGCTACTTTATATCACCCTGGCACACTGTAACTAAGGAAGACTGCATCATTTTGGATCTTAATTTAAGAATATGTGCACTTATGTTGCACCACATCCAAATCCATAAGGAAATAATTATTCACATGTGCTTTTAAGCCTGATGCTCTCTGGTAGGGAGAAATCACAGGTTTAGGAAAGTATGATGCCTTCCTTAGGCCAGCAAGTTTAGGACAATGTGAGGCCTTCAAGTTTAGGACAGTACAAGGTCTTCCTTAGGCCAGCAAGTTTAGAACAACATTGATTCCTTCCTTAGGCTGGCAGTGTCATGCATTCTTTGCTAACAAGGTGCCATGTTTTCTTCATTTGAAGGTGGACCAAAGTGCAGAGTGTAAAACATATTTGCTTAGTCACTCTCAGCTGTGTTGTCAGTTTCCTGTGCTCCTGTACATCTGCTAATCTCCTTACTGCAAACCTGATCTCCTTCTCTCCCATAGATGCTCCTGTCTTTCACTTTGGGGGGTTCCTTTCACTGCACTACAGCTATCTCTTCATCATTGTATGCTGAACAGAGCTAAATATGTGCTATGCTGTATTTCATTATGATTTCCAATGTAATTTATTTAAATATGTATGTATATAAATCTGCATTTCACTTCAGTGTAATGATGCAGCAATTTATTAAAATGTTTACTTCCAAATATGCAGCACATATTCTTCAGGCCTCTTTCTCATATATTGTAATAGCATCACTAAGAAATTCTGTCTAAAAACATTGTGTCAAAAATCACTGTACAAAACCACTTGTTCAGTATTGGGTAGACAAAGTATTTTATCATTTTTTTTACAAGGTCGTAGGTTTATAAGAAGTATGATAAAATGTTAGTGTAAAAGTAATAAAAATTAGAGTTTCAAGCATGTATTTACTTTGTAAAGTAACATTCTCAGTGTTTGCAGCTTTTAATATTTTGATCACTGACTTGTAATAAATTATTTCCTCAATGCGTCCATTAAAAGTGGCCCTTGAATAGTGCATGATTCAACAAAGTATGTTTTGTTTTTCATTTTTGCATTCTGAAGAGGCAATTTATTTATAAGAAAGGCGTCAAAAAGTATCTATTATTGTCTGTATTAGTGATAAGGGGGATAGAGCCTGATTACATCCCAGGTGACCCAAGTTCAGCTATCAGCTCAGGTGCTTAATGTAGAAGGAAGGAAGGATGGTTCTAGCCATGGGGGAGGGGGGGCAGATGTTCTCACCTGGCTTATCACATGGCTACTATGACATGACTCTGTTGTGCAGCAGAAGCTCATTATGTAGTGGGGTGTTTGGTCTGGAAAAAGTGAGCATGGCCATCCAAGCAGGTAATAGTAGCCCCTGTTGGCATATATGGGGGATCACGCATGCATGGACAGAGGGGGCATAGGTGGCTTTCATAGTGATGTGAGTGCTCACCTTACCATGGACTGGAACTTAACAGGGGTTAGGTTCCTAAAATGAAAATACTGTCATTGCTGCAATGTCAGTGAGACCACAAAGCATCTTCATGGTTGCTTGGATGGCAGCCCCTTAGAGACTTTATAGACAGTAGACATGAGAGCAAAAATGCTACAGTAAAAATAAATTCCTTCCCCTGTGCACATGAGGTGATTTGGTTGCAATCACATGAACATGAACCCACAAGTTTTTCAGAAACAGCAAAACTATGTATATCTAGGCTCAATCATGAACTCAGGCTTGTAAGAATGTTAAGTTTTCATCAAGTCTGCACACGTGTCTTTATATGCAAGTAATCCCTTACCACACCTCATGCATAAGACACAGTTAATACTAGAGATGGTTTCCTCAGCCATGTACTCTGCAACAAAACATTTTGTTTAGAGAAATGCTGATTTTTACACAGATAGTTGGACAGTTTTTGCTCAGCCATACTGCTTCTGTAGTATCCTTGGTATAATGCTTCAAACATATGCTAGAAATTAATAAAATACTTAATGCTGTAGTTATAAAGCAAATAAATGCAGATCTTTGTATCCAGACGCATTTTTTTACCGCCGTGCCATTTGAACGAGTTTTAATGCTAGTAGAGTAAGGGAGACATAATACATAGGAGAGATTTTTTCATGCAATATCAAATGAAGATGAGCAAATATCTACTGTGTCCGCATTAATTATTTCACCAAGTTTTACGCTGGATGCCCTTCCTGACGCAACCCTCCCCATTTATCTGGGCTTGGGACTGGCGCAAAGAAATGCACTGGCTTGTGCATCCCCAGTGGCTGGTTTGTGAGGGCAGCACCAAGGATCAAATGGTGGAAATTGAAAAAGGGTAATTGTGAGGTGGAGTTCAGGGAAGAGTTAAGACAGACACTGGGTGGTAGTGAAGAGTTACCGAATAGTTGGGTAACTACAGCAGAACTAGTAAGGGAGACGGCTAGAAAGGTGCTTGGTATGACATCTGGACAGGGGAAGGATGACAAGGAGACATGGTGGTGGAATGAGGAAGTACAGGAGAGTATACAGAGAAAGAGATTGGCAAAGAAGAACTGGGATTGTCAGAGAGATGAAGAAAATAGACAAGAGTATAAGGAGATGAGGTGCATGTCAAAGAGAGAGGTGGCGAAGGCTAAGGATAAGGCATATGAAGAGTTGTATGAAAGGTTGGACACTAAGGAGTGAGAAAAGGACTTGTACCAATTGGCTAGACAGAGGGACCGAGCTAGTAAAGATGTGCAGCAGGTAAGGGTGATAAAGGATAATGAGGGAAACATACTTACAAGCGAGGAGAGTGTGTTGAGCAGATGGAAAAAGTACTTTGAGGGGTTGATGAATGAAGAGAATGAAAGGGAGAGAAGGTTGGATGATGTGGGGATAGTGAATCAGGAAGTGCAATGGATTAGCAAGGAGGAAGTAAGGACAGCTATGAAGAGGATGAAGAACGGAAAGGCTGTTGGTCCAGATGACATACCTGTGGAAGCATGGAGATGTTTAGGTGAAATGTCAGTACGTTTTTAACCAGATTGTTTAATAAAATTTTGGAAAGTGAGAGGATGCCTGAGAAATGGAGAAAAAGTGTTTTGGTACCGATTTTTAAGAATAAGGGTGATGTGCAGAGCTGTAGTAACTACAGAGGGGTTCAATTGATCAGTCACAGCATGAAGTTATGGGAAAGAGTAGTGGAAGCTAGGTTAAGAAGGGAGGTGAGGATTAATGATCAGCAGTATGGTTTCATGCCTGGAAAGAGCAATACAGATGCGATGTTTGCTCTGAGAGTGTTGATGGAGAAGTACAGAGAAGGTCAATAGGAGCTGCATTGTGATTTTTGTAGACTTAGAGAAAGCATATGACAGGGTGCCTAGAGAGGAGTTGTGGTATTGTATGAGGAAGTCGGGAGTGCCAGAGAAATATGCAAGAGTGGTATAGGATATGTACGAGGGTAGTGTGAAAGTGGTGAGGTCTGCGGTGGGACTGACGGATGCGTTTAAAGTGGAGGTGGGAATACATCAAGGATCAGCTCTGAGCCCTTTCTTATTTGCTATGGTGATGGACAGGTTGACAGACAAGATCAGACAGGAGTCCCTGTGGACTATGATGTTTGCAGATGACATTGTGATCTGTAGTGAGAGTAGAGAACAGGTGGAGGAGACCCTGGAGAGGTGGATATATGCTCTAGAGAGAAGAGGAATGAAGGTCAGCAGGACTAAGACAGAATATATGTGTGTGAATGAGAGGGAGGATAGCGGAATGGTGAGGATGCAAGGAGTAGAGGTGGTGAAGGTGGATGAGTTTAAATACTTGGAATTAATAGTTTAGAGTAATGGTGAGTGTGGAAGAGAGGTGAAGAAGAGAGTACAAACAAGATGGAGTGGGTGGAGAAGAGTGTCAGGAGTGATTTGTTACAGACGAGTACCAGTAAGAGTGAAAGGGAAGGTCTACAAGAGGGTAGTGAGACCAGCTATGTTATATGGGTTGGAGACAGTGGCACTAACAAAAAGGCAGGAGTTAGAGCTGGATGTGGCAGAGTTAAAGATGTTAAGATTTGTACTGGATGTGACGAGGGTGGACAGGATTAGGAATAAGTATATTAGAAGGTCAGCCCAGGTTGGAAGGTTTGGAGACAAAGCCAGAGAGGCAAGATTACATTGGTTTGGACATGTGCTGAGGACAGATGCTGAGTATATTGGGAACAAGATGCTAAGGATGAAGCTACCAGGTAACAGGAAAAGAGGAAGGCCTAAGATAAGGTTTATGGATGTGGTGAGAGAGGACATGCAGGTGGTTGGTGTGACAGAGCAAGATGCAGAGGACAGGAAGAAATGGAAACAGATGATCCGCTGTGGCGACCCCAAATGGGAACAGCTGAAAAAAGATGATGATGATCAAATGAAGATGAGTGCTTGAGTGCTTTAATTAGCAGTGCACACTGAACCATCCAGCAGTATATCAGACTGCTTGCTGTGGAGAGGGTCATAACCAGATATAGGGGATTTATGATTATATTATTATTCTATAAAAACATTCATCATGAGTAACACAAGATGGATTACTAGTTCTAATATCTTCCTTTTCATAGGGGAAAGCATCAAGGTAGTGTTACTGATATTTAACCTTTTCTGTCAAAGGAACGAATACCACCAGGATGATGATGAAGTTCTTTTACTAAGGACAAAAGCGCTAAATAAATGGATTTTCTACAAAGTGGTCAGCTGCCTCCTGTCATCCTGGTGGCATTCTTTCCTAGTTTGTGGTTCCTGTTTTTCTGTCAAAGGAATAATTCAATCATCAAAAGTCCAACTTTCTTTTACTAGGAAGTTAATGTAACAATAGATCATCCAGTGCAAGTCATCATTTTCTCTCCCTCTCTCCTTTTTATACAGGTCTGCATTAAGCTCAAGCTAAAACGTCTTATGCATTGGTGATCTCTTGCTGTTAGCTCAATTATAGGAAAGGAAGAGAAATGCACACCATTCTGAAGTATTAGTATACTATTTATAGTATACTATTATATAGTATACTAGTATAAATAGTATACTAGTATACTATTTATACTAAGTATACTATTTAACTCCATCTCTTTGTTCCCACATTTTTACTTTTTCCTTTTTCTTGCCCTTGCCATACTTTGTATTCCTATTCTATAGTACCTACCTGTTAATTATAACCTCTGCCTATCTCCTTTTTCCTTTTGCTGTTCTCCTTTTTTCTCCCTTTCACTGAAAACCCTTCACTGTAAATTAGCTCATCTCTACTTATTCTTCAACTGACATTCTATCACAAGCTACATTCACCTGTTACTTACCCACTATTATGTCTCCTTTACTCAAAGCTTTTTTCACATATATCCTACTCTTTACCACTACTATAGCCACCCTAACCATACCTTATTATATCACCTTCTTAGAAAATATCTCTTTACATGAACAAAATCTTCATCTCCAACAAACTTTACCAACCTCTTCTTTCAACACACTCAATCACAGCAACATAACCTGTTCCTCCAACTATCTACTACCAAAATACCACAGAAAAACTCATGTGTCATTTTACTTAAACAAAAAGAATCATTATAACTCACCTAAGACCCCCAAATTCCATTTTGATTCCCAGCATAATCTCCTCCTACATGGAGATATTCATCCCAACCCTGGTCCCCATACTAATTCTAACTTTAATCTAAACAATATTACTTCACCAACACCATCGTCGTGTACTAAAACGGCCAACTCCCTTCTAATTGCTCACCTTAATATTAGAAGTATAAATAACAAAACTCACCACCTTCATGCACTCCTGCACCTACACTCATTTGACATTCTATGGCTTACAGAAACTTGGCTAAAACCCTCTACTCAAGACCAGGAAATCACCCCTCCAGGCTATAATATACTTAGATGTGACCGAATAAAGAAGAAAGGAGGAGGCATTGCCATTATCTATAAATCTAATCTCCAAGTCACCCCCTACAATGAACTTCCTTCACTAGACTCCAAAACCGAAATACTTTCTATCAAACTTCAAATTAACAACAACAAATCAATATATCTAATTTGTATGTACCTTCCCCCAGGAAATAATATCCATATTCTAGAAAACTTACTTAGTTCACTCTCTAATCAACTACCCCAGGAAACCATTATACTTGGTGACTTTAACATTGACTGGATAACCTGCTCATCCCAGCACCCTACTAGCCATATAAACCTCTATGAGTTCTCTCAATTAATAACCTCTCCAACTAGAATCCATAAACCTAATAAAAAAGAAACTACTCTTGACTGGATCCTTACTAATAACCACCCTAACATCTACACCCCAGGAATGCTTCCCGATAATATTAGTGACCATATGCTCACTTATGTTATTAGACAAAAATTGCATATCCCAACTACCCATAAAGTCAAGATATCCCGCTCAAATAAATTCTTCAACCCGGATAACTTTCTGACGGAATTGAAAGCATGTGACTGGTCTCCACTGACTATCCTTGAACTAAATGAAGCAGTGACCTACTTTAATACCCACTTTCTACAAATCCTTGACTATCATGGTCCCATTCACTCTACTAGGACAAGATCTAAATCGGCACCTTGGCTAACTAAACAAACTAAGCAAAAAATGCACCTAAGAAATAAAATCTGGGCTAAATGGAGAGCTACTAAATGTACATCTGATCACCTTCTCTTTAAACAATTAAGAAAGGCTACTAAGAAAGATACTCTTAAAGACAAAAAGGAATATTATCTCCACCTTCAACAAACGAGTCAACACACCCCTCAAAAATTCTGGTCAGGTATTAACAAACTTCTTAAACCAGGACATTCTACTACTCCTACCCCTTCAGACTTTAACCTCAACAATTCCTCCCAGATCCCAGATGCCTTTAACAAGTATTTTACAGAAGCCATTCAAACCCTAGCGAATTCATTACCCACATCTACTACTACCTGCCCTAATACCTCTAATGCCTCATCTGATACCTTTCACATTCAATCTGTTGCTACATCTCTTATTTATAAGCTTCTCAAAAAACTTAAACCTTGCACCCCATCCGCGGACCAACTCCCATCAGAATACCTACAAATTGCTGCAGAAGCTATAGACTATCCCATATCCATACTTATTAATAGAACTATCTCTGAAGGAAAAATTCCCTCCATATGGAAAATATCTCATATAATTCCTCTACACAAAGGGGGCTCCTCTACTGAGTTCTCAAACTTTCGTCCTATTGCCTTACTCTCCCCATTAGCAAAGATTATGGAAAGATGTATACACAAACAACTTCTTAACTACCTTCTGCAAAACAAACTTCTAGCCAATTGTCAACATGGTTTTAGACCTTCTCACAGCACTACAACTGCCCTCCTTTCCTTCTCTGATGCTATAAATAATAATAGGAACAATAATCTTTTCTCATCAGCACTATTCCTAGACCTGTCAAAAGCCTTTGATATGGTTAACCATAATATACTCCTTGACAAACTAAATCTCTATTCTCTTGGTTCACAAGCACTTCTATGGTTTAGGAGTTATCTCCAAAACAGGCAACAAGCAGTGCTATGGGACAACAACCTTTCTTCCTTACTCCCAGTAAACATTGGGGTTCCACAAGGCTCAATCTTAGGTCCCCTTCTTTTTTCATTATTTATCAATGACCTGCACTTGAACATACCCCAAGCCATCTGCATTCAATATGCTGATGATTCAACTTTAATCTGTGCTGCTAATAATGTTTCCTCCCTCCAGTCCCTCACCCAAACAGTCTTCCATAATGTAGAAAAATGGTTTATGGAACACTCCCTCCTTCTTAATGCCAAAAAAACAAAACTTCTTCTCTTTACTCCTACGCACAAATCTCCAACTCCTTTCTTCACTATCTCCTCTAATAATGCTACCTGTATTAACCCAGATATGACCGCTCGCCTATTAGGTGTAACTATTGATAACCATCTTAATTTTGATGACCATATTAACAACACCATTAAATCAGTTAACAAAAAAATAGGTACTCTCTACAGAATTAAACCCTTTCTTACCCCTGCAGCCAGAAAAACCATGGCCCAGACCCACCTGATCTCCACCCTTTTCTATGCCTCTGCTATATATACTAACTTATCTAAAACCAACCTTACCAAACTCTCTACCTGTTACAATAGCATAACTAGATTCATTACTGCTAACCCCTTTAGAACTCATCACTGTCACAACCTCAAGCAACTAGATTGGTTAGAGCTAAATAACCACATACTCTATCAACAACTACTTATCATTCATAAGTCCCTTCACTACCCTGATGCTACCCCTAGCCTTACAAAACTAATTTCACCATATAAAAAGCTAGCCACACTACGCTCTGCTAATAAACTCCTAGTGGCCTTGACTAAATCATATAATAAAGCTGGGGACTCATTATTTTCTAACTCTGTCGGGAAATTCTGGAATCAACTCCCTCATGAAATAACTAACTTAGACTCTACATCCCTTTTCAAAAGACATATCAAAGAACATCTTAAATCCCATTGGTTATGTCCTTGTGCTAACCCCGACTGAAATTACTTCATTATTTCCTAACTTCCCCCCTCTCCCCTTACTGGGCCTCTAAATAATAGGTTTAATTGTTGACTGTTATATCTTTGATATTGACTCTACCTTAGCATTTTTTTTCTCCTGCATGTTTTCCCACCTTATGTTCTGCTTATCTGTCTCTTATTAATCTAACTTTAGAATATTGCATACCTTGTAATTTTACTGATATCTGCCTTTTTTTCTGTTAACATGCTTTTTGCCAGTTTTAGTTTTTGTTAAATTCTTACACAAGTCTACTCTGGTACTTTTTGTATTATGCTTATCATTGTTTTTTTTGTAAATGATTGTTTACTTCGTGTAATTGGAGCTTTTCTCCCCGGGCCTCTAGTGAAAACGGATATATGTCCAGTTAGACTAGCCCGTTCAACAAATGTAAAATAAAATAAAATAAATAAAAATAAATAATAATAAATAAATGTTATAAGCTGTGATTTGTCATTCTCTGCGTTACAGTACCAGAAATAAAACTTGCACATTCCTCTTAAGATCCTTAGAAACTTTGAATTTAGCATATTTATATAGACATTTATCCTTTTAAGTGCATCTAACATTCCTCACCCCTCCATCCCTTCCTTCCCCTTGCCCTTTTTCTATATATATATCCCACGCTCTCCTGAATGCTTTTGTGGATTCATTCCCTAATCCTCAGGTCGGTAGCCTATTCCAAGGTTCCACAACTTTCTTTCTGGGATGTTCTAGGGAGTAGTCAGTCCCTCTAATCTGCTGCCTGTGAACCCTTCTTCCATCTCTGTCCTTATCTGTTCAGAATGACCTCTAAAATTATCTTTTACATCAGTATTTTGTCTTAAGTGAGAAAAGCCACTAGTAATATTCTTTGTGCTGCATCCAGTGATCGTTATGAATTCTTTCAGCAGCCTGATATCCTTTGCCTTATATTATCTTCAGAATGGTGTGCAGTACTTAAGATGCGGTCTAGCCAAGATCCTGTATAATGGTGTGCAGTACTTAAGATGTGCTCCAGCCAACATCCTGTATAGTAGAAGCATTACCTCTTTGCTTTTGGAGTCAGTAGTCCCCATGAAGATGCACTCCAACATTCTGCTTGCTCCTGTCACTGTCCTCTCATTGTACTTCTGGTGGCTCAATCAAAGCATGATCAACACCCCCAGAGCCTTTTCCTGCTCTTTTGCTGTCAGTTCCAGCCCTGTAACTGATATGTCACACCAGGGTTGTGTGTTTGTGCTGAACATCAGCTGTCACGTGTCTTCTACTTATTCAGCCGTCCCACATCCTTTTCTAGTGCCTACCCTCCTCGTCTTCCACTGCTGCACCTATTATGGTGTCATCCGTAAAAATGTCAGTCTTGTTCTATGTTCTCTGTGCCCTCAGATATGTCTGATGCAAACACATATGAAATGTATCAGACCCATAATAGACCCCCTGCATTACTCAAGTGATCATTTTCCTAATTTCTGATATTCCCCTTCTGATCATAACTGCCTGTATCCTGCCATGCACGCACACAGCTATTCACTTCCTTAGTCTCTTTTCATGATCCCAACCTCCATCCATTTTTTTCTTATCAATCTCCTGTGTGGGACTGAGTCAAACTCCTTGCTGAAGTCCAAACAAACTACATCTGCTAATACTTCCTGTTAAATTCACATATAATTCAATCATAAAACTGAATCAGATTTGACCATCAGCTCTTTCCAGCTATGGACCAGTTTGGGCTATTAAACTGTAGGTTATTGTCTTCTAGAAGTTCTACCGTCCCTCCCAAATGGATTCCCTTCATGAGTCTCCCTGCCATTGTTCTTTGGCTAACAGGCCTGTAGTTTCCAGGACTTTGCTTTCTGCTTACCTCCTTGCACAAGTGCACCATACTTTGTCTTCTAGAGGTCTGTATTGAAATAATTATTTCCCTGTATTGTTGTAAATGTATTGTTTATTTCACCTAGTCTGTATTTTTAAAGCATGTTCACACTAACAATACACATTGTTGCTATAATAACAAAATCTGCACTGTCTGCTTCACAGGTCAGTTTCTGAATGCTGATATTCGCCTTACCCGCATGACACAGCAGCACCATTTGAAGGCAACAGCGGAGCTCAAGTCAAAGAACAACATGATTCCTGTGGTCTTGGCAATGAAGACAATGATGACGGACTCCTTTTTGTATCCCCATGAGTCTTGGTGCTGGGAGGTGAAGAAGGAAGATGTGGACAATATCATTGATGGGACATATGAGGATTACATCATGTCACACTTGCTGCAAGTTTAAAGAAGAAATGCTAAACTCTTTTGGACCCATTGTGACTCACTTTGAATCTGCAAGGAGAAGTAGCCATCAGTAAAATCTCTAGTTTGCTGAAGGAATCAGCACAAAAGGCCACATTTGCCAGATTACTAACAAATCACTGCTCCCTGATAAAACGTACATTTAACCATTCTGTTTATTTCCTTTGTGACTTTCTTCAAATGAACTGCCTCAGGTAGAAGCTGACATGGTGGGGAAAAACTATGAAGAAAATGGCATATATTCTCCAGTAGGCATGGATACGGAATGAAACTGCCCCCACTGATAAGCAGTATTTGGGCAGCTTTTCCAGTGCCCTTTTCTTGTGCTGCCTATAAACCTGTGAGCCTATTCAAGCTTTTGTTAACAGCAGTTGTAAAGTTAATAACAAGGTTTTCCGAAGTGCTTGTGGGTAGCATATGACATTGCTATTGTAGATGGTTGGATCCTCTTTAGTATCACTTCATCCTACTTTATTTCAGTCATTCCAGCTTCTCACTGTCATTACAATGCAGTACATCTTTTATTTAGGCAGTCTAGTATGACATTGCTGTCTGGATGAATGAGCTTGGATTATAGCCATGCTGGGGTACTGTTTCTGGTATTTCAGTAATGATGAGAGGGTGGTGGAGTTGTGTTTCATGCTGCTAATAAGTTTGAAGCATTACGCATTCAAATTAGATTACTCTGCTAAGTCATAATTTTAAACTACATTATTTAATACTGTAGCTGTGGTCCTCCTAAACATGCTGTACCTTGTATAGCAGTAATAAGTAAATAAGATGGCAGCTGTTCTGTAATTACACTATTTTCGAAACATTTGCTTTTGAAAGCTCAGGAAATGTTCTTGCTCAGCTGCAAGAATTATTAAAGAAGGACAGGTGGATAAAGGTAAATAAAAATCAGCTGTGAAACATAGGCATCATTATTACATATACTGACTTTTCTGTGTTTTCTTTGTAATTTCTGTACTTATCCAAATTGTCTAACTCCTTCTGAGTATAATACAGTATCAGTAGAACTCTGTATACAGTTATCAGATGCTGCAAGCCCTGATTAACCACTCCAGGAAAGGAAACAAGTAGGTTGGGGGCATATGTATATAACTAAGGGGTTGGTGCCCAAAGGTAGTACAGAGTATGGCTAGTGTACATTTGCATATAGACAATGATCTATTTTATCTTTGCTTGACTGCATTCTGTCAGAGTACTTGCATGACTGCCACATACGTATGAAGATAATTGCTTTCCCTCTCTGGTATGTACTGACAGAGGGCTTCTGCAGCAGTTATCTGGGCAATGATGTGATGATAATACTTTATCCTTTCCACTCAGATACTCCACCTACAAAGCTAAGTCCCTCATTCTCACCTTGCCCACTCATGAATGTTACAGTCTCCCATCCCTCATATGTAGTCTGACCATCAACTCTTAGTAAATGTCCTTATCCTCACATAATGAAGCTTGTTCCCAACACCAGCTCACTAAGCTTATGCTACTACACTCATGTTACTACATTTTTATGGTTGACCAACTGTATCTTGTAACGTAACCTGCACAGATATGGGTACCAAATAAGCAAAAGACTGAATTCTGAGTATAAACATGTTAACTGTTACCAATTAACAGCCAAGTCCAGAAGTCCTGGCTTCTTCTGATGTTTATGCCACACTAAAAAGAGATGGCAGTGATCTCCCTACCACTAAACAGTTTCACTGCTGTTTACTGACAACTTAAATTAGCATTCTCTGTGTCATAAACACATATTTCACTGGATATCTACATTTTTAATCTCCATGAAACTTGACGTGCTGCTAACTATAGATGGGGCAGTGTACTTCCATGAAGTCTCTGCACATGCAATTCATTACACTGAAAAGGAGGTATGAGCTCTTTTCAAAACTGCATATATATTTTAACCTTTGAGTCTGACAATAGCCTACACTGGATGGGACATTGTACAAGAACTAAAACCTTTAAATCTGAAAAAAAGATCATCTTTACCTTTCTATACACAATTAAATATAGTTTAGTTGGGAAGCCAGCTAAAGAAATCAATAAGAAAATATAATATGTAAAGTAAGACTCCAACAAAATTTTAGTAATTTTCTTTTTTACTGTGGTAGACATTATAAAGTAATAACTGTAGAGCATTACCTGACATTAGTTACTTCAATCATGCACAAATACACAGAGCCTGTTAAAAGCTACAATTCACTTACTGGAGCTATATGCTGTAAGCAGTAATTTGCAAAATGTTGCAGTAATTGAAATTCACAAAATTCTTAGGTGCAGTTCCCTTTCTGTATACACACTGCTTGTCTCTGTATGCAGTGATACAGTGAGACAACAAGGAAGTTGCTATAACTCTTTGAACCCTGGGCAGTGCATTGTTCTAGTCACTGGCAAATTAAGTGAAAATTGGGTCTCGGTCTGTTTTCATACCATGCCCAACCCAAAAACATTTTAAGAACTATGCATAAATGCACATGTTCTTTTGGATTCACCTTCATGATTATTTTAAATTATATGCATTGTTTAATATGACAACATTTGTTACAGTGTGTTTTAAATTTGTAGTTTTGAAGACCTTTCTATTAAGTACTGACATAAAACGTATTAACCAATAGTGACAAAAGTGCAATTTTTAAATATTTCAACCATAAAAGGCTACTCAAACTGCTATTATTATAACCCACCAATATCCATACTCATCAGTTGTAGCCACTTTATTGACTGTGTGCTACATGTCTGGTTCTGATAAAAATGGCCAGAGGAAAGTATTCCAATTTGCTTTACAAAAATACACACTGGTCCTCCAAAGACAGAATAATGACTTTTTAACTTTATCAACCAACCAGGATCAGTCATTTTTATCTACAGACATTCCTCAAACCCAGCAATTATAGTTATATTGCTGACTGTATTCTTCTCATATGTCTTTGTCAAAAAATTAACAACAATAACAATAATAATGACCAAAGTAACAAAACTCTATAATAACATTAACCAACATAAAATATTTCAAATTTGTTTTGCACAAATACACCTTAGTAAAGTATCCCATCTTAATTTACACATGAGTGCACATTAGTCCTGTAAAGCCAAATTAAGGACAGATTAAAAACGAGGATAAGAGTGTAATAGCGCAGACTCCATCGTTTAACCAATGTCAACCCCTTCACTTCTGCTTGAGGCTGTAAAGAAGGTGCTGCAAAACTATATTACTAAAATGAAACGTATATAGACTATAGTACACAATCCAGTCCTATTAATTCATTCATTCATTTTTTTAGTGTAATGAATAAAGCAAACAAATAAAGACAATACAGTTTCTGTAGTAGCTTTTGTTCAACAAGCCACAATTCACACAAAATCAGAAATATTACTGCATACAACATACTGCTTTTTTTGGGGGGGGGGGGTTATAACATGCTTGCACAACGCCTACATCTCATTTTTGAGCTCCCTATATCTTAAGTCAAATTCATCAAAAATAACTATCCCAGCTGACATCACTCAGTATAGGTATGACTTTCCTGAATAGCTGATAATGTTGTATTGTTGCAGTTTATACCTACAGAGTCAACAGAGCTGGATCATGGTTGAATGGGGCTCTCTGCAGGGTAATGAGCTCGGTCCCTGTCAGTCATACTTGGGTGTCTCTCCCCCATGCCATTAAACACTGTTCAGTCCTGTCAATCTGCATACTATTTTCTTCTTTACAAATAAAACAATATTGGAGTTTCACTTAAAACTTTAGTTCCAAATTTTACATCACAAACACTAACAGCCATTTTCTAAGCAAAACTCTTTCACACTGGAAACAGACCTAGCATGAGAAACAATAACCTTCTCTTCCTTTCAAACTCCCATTTAGTGAAAATACATCTGGCAACTCATTAAATTACAAAAGATGTGCTGGAATTCATATTCAAGTAGTGTATAGTGAAGCACTAAGTAAGGAATTTCTGAAGTGTGCAGGAATTCAAAAGACAAATGTGCAATGAATTTACTAACGGCTTGGGTCTGCCAAATGGACACAAGTGTCCCTTTTCAAGAGTATCCCAGGAGCACTGTCTGGTAAATTGACTTGGGTACACTCATTCTAGAAAATGAAAGATGAAGCAATCAAAAGCTGCAGTACAGGAAGCAGCTCATTAACAACTCATAGTCGTAAGTCATCTGCAGTACCAGACAAATGGTTGTAGCCTAATTCAGTGCAGTTCATACCCTTGTGCCTACAAAACTATACTTAAATTAAAAATGCATTCATAGTTAATATTTTAAAATAAATGTTTTATGCTTCAAGCCAAGCAGTTCACTATCAGCCAAATAAGCACCCAGTTAGCAAACAAGGAAACCAATGATCATACCCAAAAAAACATGGCTTATATGATGCAGCCCTGTTTACTGCAGTGGATTCCTTTCTTGCATCATAATTACTATGAGGTGCAAGATAAACACACACACACACACACACACACACACACACACACACACACACACACACACACACACACACACACACACACACACACACACACACACACACACACACACACACACACACACACACACACACACACACACACACACACACACACACACACACACACAAACACATAAATGTGGCAGCCCCTTGCATGGTTGCATGCTTGAGATAAAATGAATGAATGAATGAAGAAATATATAAATAATGGCTGAGAAGTGTATTTTAGCTCACTGCTGTAAGAACCATACAGTGCACCCCCCTGCACCCCCATGCCCTTACAGGTTCTTAGCTAAAGAATCAGGGACAAAGACTCAACAATCACTAACAGATTACTTTTATATAATTAGAAAGTTGTATTATCAATTGTTTTATGAAACACACAACATCTGAAACTCACATGCCAGCCATTATTTAGTGATTGTAATCCAAAAAAATTTGCCAGAAAGTCACAGATTGTACAAGGGACACCAACATAATTCTCAGTTTCATTGGTCAAGGGTTTTGGATGAAGCCACATGGGGGAGATAAAGGTCCCAAAAGGGGCACATTTTAGACTTCACCCTGCTCCCTGACCACCCTCTTCACCATGAGCCCTGATTATTTATCTATTTGTTAACCAGGTAAGGTCAGCGGTGAAAGTGTTCCTTTTCAGGGTGACCCAGGAGTACTCTCTGAATGACCTGCTCACAGTCATAGTATAGTCATATGGTGATGGGAAGATTCAAACCCTGTACTTTTCACTACAGGAAGTAGTGTGTCAACAACTCAGAGCCTTAAGTACCCAGAACTCTAGTTCACTTAAAATATTAACAGAATTACCATAGTTGCTGCAGGCACATGCATTTTCTCAACAATAAGGCTGACATTGACTGATTATAATCTTCAGTGATTTACCAAAAAAAGGCAGAGTAAATGGAGATCTAGCAACTGCCGTGGATGATTAGCGTGCCAAGCTCCAAGCTCTTAACGAGCTGTAGTTAACAGTACGGGGTTTGATCCATTCTCCCTCCATTTTCCTACTGTGTGACTCTGAGCAAGTCATTTAATCTCTTGTAGTAAATAACAAGAGCATTTCACAGACACATACCACTTATGTTCTAGGAAGAGAATTCAAAGATGCTCACACTCTGCCTATTTCCACTGCAGCCCTCCATTAAGAAGCAGCAGTTCAAAGCATGGAATCATACTGTGCAGCAGCCCATCAAGCAGAAATTCAAAGCAGTTCACACTCATTGGTAGAATTATGCTCTTCCTGTGCTCATTGGTTTAAATGTTTTCAGTACATCAGTCTAAAAGAGAGAAGAGTTAAAATTGTACCATTTTTTGGTGGACCATGGGCCCCTTTAAAGCTGTGGGGTCAGGACAGCTGCCTATTTCTCCCCATTATAATCCATCACAGGTCCCAGTTACCCAAGCTAATTAAAAAGAGCAGTGCCACAGGTTGCACCTCATACATCTGAATCCAGCATATGTTGTATCAGGCCATGTTGTACACCCATGTTGTATCAGGCCATGTTATACAGCCATGTTGTATCAGGCCATGTTGTACAGCCATGTTGTATCAGGCCATGTTGTACAGCCATGTTGTATCAGGCCATGTTGTACAGCCATGTTGTATCAGGCCATGTTGTACAGCCATGTTGTATCAGACCATGTTGTATCAAGCCATGTTGTACAGCCATGTTGTATCAGGCTATGTTGTACAGCCATGTTGTATCAGACCATGTTGTACAGCCATGTTGTGAGCTGCACAGGCTAGAGTTTTATCTGACAGTACACAATATCTGAGATTCAGAAATATGCTAGTGCATAACAGAGTGCTTACAACAGGTATGACTTACACAGACATGCAGCTTGAGGTTAATTATCAGTTAATGAGATGAAAATAAACAGCTGAGTTTGCTGCTAATTATTAAACCTGCTTGTCCTGTGAAGAAGATCTGAAAGAGAAGAGCTCACAGTTACAGATGGGAGTGTGATAAGCAAACTTGATGAGCGGGCTGAATGTATGCACTTCAGCATGTGCAACTGAGATGTTCTAAGATGCGACAAGATTAAAAAAATAAGCATTCTAAAGGAACTATTACTATAATTAAATCCATTTTTTAACCATAACATTTTAAGGAATGGGTGCATAAAACAGTAGAAAAATGGGGTAGCAAGCTATGGAGAATACACAAGGGGAAACAGAAAAGTTAATGATGGGGATAGGGAGGGAAAGAGAGTACAACATTCTTTGGTGGAATAGGTTCCCATCTGTTATATTTTTTGAGGACAGAAAGCTAGGGAAAGATTTAAGCAAAGGCAAAGGAATGGTAAGCTGAGGGTCAAAAGCAGGGGCAAATGAGCAAACAAAGACTGACAGGAGAGGTGCTAACACACTGAGGGTGGAGGGAGACAGCGGACTGAGAGACACACAACAAAAGGAGGACACTGGTGATGAAGAGTGGACAACAAATTATATTGACTTAATTCTGCCCCATGACCATCCTCCCCACTGAGCCTTGCCCAAGGTCATGATGGCAGGGGCAGGCAGTAAGGTGTGTTGCCAGCCACAACAGGAGCCTTTCTAGGCAGCTGATGTGAACTTCCAACCACCAGTCTACCATATCAGTGCAGTGGTGCAGCGGTAGTGTTATCACCTCACAGCAAGAGGTTCTCTGGTTTGATTTTTGGCTGGAATGCGTTCTGTGCGGAGTCTGCATGTCCTTGCTGCATTCATGTGGGTTTCCTCTGGGTGCTCCAGTTTCCTCCCATGTTACAAAGATATGCATCTGGAGCGTTTCTCCCCAGGCCTCTGCTCAAAACTGGCTTTGTTCCAAGTCGGACTTTCCCATTTAACAAATGTTAAATAAATAAAATAAATAAAAATATCCCTTACCACCATATTTCTGATCCCCAGCAGTGCCACAAGAGGGAACAATGGCACTCCCAGCCAGTGTAGCACCAATGAGGCAAAGACATGTTCTCCTGACTGTTTCCTGCTGCAAACACTAGCAAGACAGCCTGCGATACAGGTGAGGAACATGGCAAGGAATGGCTAGGCCTGCTGCTATGGGACTGACAAATATGACCATGTCACTGGCATCACAGTAGCAGCTGCTTTACAAAATGAAACAAGAAACAGAGAGAAATAAGCTAACAAACAGAAATAATTACAAGTGTATTGACAAAGGAATGGGGGTGGCAAGAGAAAAAAATGCATAAAATATGGATAATTAATTTATGAAATGCATTTATGGAATGAGAAAGTAAAACTATAGAACAACAAAATTTGACTGACTGCAAGTATGCTAGGGTGTGATATCTGAAAATGGAGATGGATGCAGATGTGACTGTGAAACTTGTATTGATCTGCATGTAGACTGTAGTGACTACATGGTGAGCCTGTGTCTGCCGATCATACTATCCCTGTCTTCTTGTGTAAGACTAACAGGCATACAGGAAACAAACCACAAAGGTCAAGCACAGACTACCTGAATAACTCCATTGCTCACATTCAGAATACCACCCAACGTCCAATATCAATAACCTGTGCATCTTAACACAGATAGTCTTAACTGTCCACAATCACACACATGCATGCCGCTGGTAGATAGTTAATGCAGTAATGTGCACTCTTACAGCAATTGTAATTTCAAAAAGAAATGGACTAATATGCACACCTACCCCTAGAAAGTCTTGTAAGTCTTTCCATTCTTCTCCAGTACAAAAGTCTATTCACCTGTATGGCCTCTTGTGCTGTAAAGAAAAATAAATATCATTAACTCGCATGCCTATACCAGATATATTCATTAAAATCATGCACCCACTTCAAAACTTTACTAAAAGCGCATCTAAAAACATGCTGGCTATGCCCTTGCAACTGCCACTCTAATATCACCCACCCCATCCAACCACTGCCTTTCTTTCCACTCCACTAACTACCTTGATTATAGCAAGCACAGATGCTCATAAGCCTAATACTTATTATACAGCAGGAACTTCTTATTGTAACATGTGTTAATGTCTGTTATGTACTTCACAGAGAAAGATTCTAGTTGTCTACTGATGTACTATGTTCTTCATCTGTAAATATGTTGTAAGTAATTGCTATGTAAATTGTTAATCGCTATGTAATCCAATGTAACTACTGTCTGTTTATTTTAACTATGGAGCTTTTCTCCCCGGGCCTCCGCTGAAAATGGACCTACGTCCAATCGGACACTCCCGGTCAACAAATATAAATAAATAAATA